>NW_026712249.1:48026710-48174869 GCF_030504385.1 Musca domestica | reverse complement strand
TGTGGGAATTCCTATCGTGTAACACATTCATCTACAATCATATTTACATTCATTAACAGCAAATAATTTATGTTTTAAAATGTTGAATGTGTTTGTACAATGTTTGTGCAATGTGTGTGTGTTTGGAACATTTTGTTGAATATCGCAAATGGTGGCTATTGTTGGTTAAATATAATTTTTTTACAAGGATTCAATATGCTTCGAATTGGGTTATCATAAAATCTGATGATAGCGAGGATTCCAGTAACAACTTTGTGTGTACCTTTGAGACTTTGTGAAGGTTAAATTTAAAATGGCTAATGAGCAAGGAACAAACAAAAAATACGCCTAATCGAAATAAAATTTTAAGACCGTATGTTTCTTTTAAATTCGTCTATATTAGTTTACAACATCGTATATCTTACACAACACTTCGTAACTAAATTGTGAATTAGAGTTGTGCCAGTTCCTTATCTAATTCCTTGGACTCCGGTCGTTTGTAAGAAAACTCTACGTATAAGTGATACAAACTTTATTAAATCGCTCATACGCTTAGTCACTGGTTTTCGAAATATAGAACTAGACTGACGTAGCTCCATTCGGAATAACTCCACACAATGCGGATTTGGTCTATACATAACATACCCTCATACAGGGTGAGTTGAAAAAACTTCAACAAAGTCAAACGGCATAATTTTTATTTTTTTTTTCATAAATTTTATTGAATGAAAGCAAAAAATGTCGGAAATAACATCAAATTTTAGAAAAATTTTGTTGTTGCAAGCATCGAAGCGCTTGCTTAAAGTTCCAACCTTGCTATCCAAAATACTCCAGACACAAAAGTCCAACGGCTTGGTATCCGGAGATTTTGGTGGCCATTGTGCGCTGGAAATGAAACGAGGAAACTCATTTTGTAACCATTCTTTATTCTGATGCCACGAGCGGAGAGCGACCATTGGCTATTATAGCGGACCACACCATCACCATAGCCGGCGCTTGAGTTCTGGTGGCCAACCGAAGGTGCACATTTTTTAGCTGATTACAAACAACTGGACAACGAATGTTTTCTCATCGTAGAAAACCAAATTCGGCAGTCCATCACTTTCGGCCAAGCGAAGCAACTCTTTAGCTCTTTTGAGTGTATTTATACCCCACAACACTATGTGTTGGTATGGTATTATAAGTTTGATTGGGCCAAAAATTATGTAACACCTCGAAATATTGGTTTCCCACATAGGAAAGTATATATGGATCTTCCTATCTCGCCGAGCTGAGTCGATCTAGCTATGTATGTCCGTCCGTCCGTCTGTCCATGTTAATTTGTAATCACTCTACAGGTCGCAATTATGGCCCGATCTTCACGAAATTTAGAATGCAGAATAGAACCCTATTTCTTTTGGAGATGATCGCATAATATTTAGGAAATCGGAAGTTAGCATGGGGCTAGAGCTTAGGGCTGGGCAGAAGCCTTCCAATTTTGATGGTCATCGGGTAATATTTAGTGGGTGAAATAGACCATAACATTTGTGTTAAATAAAAGTGAAATTTACCATTAAAACGAATTAAAGCGAATGTTTTTAATCCCGGTGAAATCACAAATAGACGAACAGGTCAATTCTGACCGTTATGTAGATGCCAATAGTAAATATATCGGTTGTATATAGCGAAATATATACAATGTGTATATACAAAGGAAGGGGATGCTAGTTAGAATGCTTATATCTCAAGAATGGCTGGACCAATTTTGACAAATTTTGTCAATTCAGAACACAGGTTGGGTGTTATATAAGTATTGTAAATATCGTCCGATCCTCACGAAAAACAAGGGTAGGGTTGGGCTCAGAAGGGCTAGGCCTATTTTCCGCAATATATAAGGTGGGTGAAATGGACCAACAACTAAAAATTTTCTTGATTTTGCAGCCGTTAAAAAGGTTACAAAAGAAACCAAAGTACACGAAATCTCGCATAAAGTTAGATTTAGGAAAGCAAGTAGAATGGGCCAATTCGTTTGTGTGAAAAAATACTAACATAACTTACAGGCGATATCCGAAATACAGAAAAGGCGAATTTCTGGCTTTTTTATGATGATTTAGTTGATGAATATAGCCAAATATCGTAGACAAGCAAATTGTATAGATGAGTCTAAATTTGGAGACACAGAGGGGCTTCTAGCTTTTGGAGATGATTGCAAAATGGACCCAATCGACACGCCTGTGAAGAAAGTTAAGGACAGGGAAGAATTCAAGCATTTTGGATAACCATTGGATTATATTTATCTGTAAAATGGACTACAACAACTAACAGCCCGACGGAGTGCATAAATGTTGGGCAAATGTCCCTAGTCAAAATCCTAATTTCAAAAGCGAAATCTTCCAATATGGATTTGGACATAAGAGGGCATCTAACATATAGTAGTGTTGTAGGGTATAACATAGTCGGCCCCGCACGACTATAGCCTTTTCTTACTTGTTTCTTTCTGTTGCGGTGTAATTTCTTGCACTTTTTGGAATTTCAATGGCTTTACTCTGACCTAATTTTTGTCAATATTTGCCAAATGGAATATTGCGATATGTTCAGCTCGCGAGCCATTTTTCAAGTCTCTTCGATCAAGCCGCTTCTTTACTTTTCGAACCATTTCTTCTGATGTTGCTGTTTTCTTCCGTCCACTTCCTTGACGTCGGGCTACGGTACCAGTATCACAGTAACGAGCGATGGTACGAGATACAAAAGATTTATTCACATTGAAATGCCGGAGTGCTCTAACGATAGCCACTTGGGGTTTTCCAGCCATATGGAAAATTGTCACCAAAATGCTTTTGAACGCTTGTAAACAATATAATGGGTTGTCACTAGAATAATTTTAACAGCTGTCGGATGAGTGGCTTAGTAATGATGGCAATCGGAAGTTGGTTGCAGTTTTATCAACTCACCCTGTTATTTTCAATGACTTCGTGGCTTCAAGGATGAAAATCGTTGATTATCAAGGACTAAATTATGTTTGTTTTTGTTTTTTAAATAATAATTGAGGAAATTAAGTGTGATGATATTGAAACAAAACTTTCGTATAATTTGGAAATTTCCAATACACTTCAAAGTATGATGTTTAATATTGGTGAATACTTTTTCAATACTTATTAAAGGTGGACAGATTTTTTTTTGTTTTACTAATTTAATTCCATACCACCTATCGTATGTTGACTCACTCATATTGATTGCAAAACAACGTTTTGTTAATATACTCCGGTTGCTTTTTAATGGAAACACAAAGAAAAAAAATATTGATTGGAATGAGGAAGCCAGCGTATACATGGCTTCATTAAATGTTTTCTCATTTGTTTTATTTTTTAACAATTAACAACAATTTATGTTGTATATTTCCAAGTATGTGGTTCCTTTGATGTTGGTTTGTTTGTATTGTTTGAAAAAAACCAATGAAATTTAATTAATTTCCATTAATGGTCGTTTTGTGGCGGTTTCTAAGAATTTTATAAAAAAGCGAAATAAATAAAAAAAAAAAAAACAACTTGAAACTTTCCAAGTTGTGACAATAGACATTTAACAAAACATTTGTTTTATTGCTATTAAATTTGTTTTATTGATAATAATCTTAAATTTTCAAAACTCAAAAATTGTTCGTATTTAAAATTCAATTTTTTGATTTTCGACCAATTTAATTATTTATTTCTGGTTTTTATCGGGCTTTTTTGACAAATAATTAAAAATTTCAAATAAATAAGCTCTTGATAATGTTGGAAAAAAGCTAACGAAACGTCGAGCAAAAAATGAAATAAAAATCTTATTTTAAATTTAAAAATAATCTGACAAAAAAGCCTCATAAAAACCAGTAATTAAAATTTTATTGATGTCCTCTTGATGTCAGATTATGGTTCCCTAAACATTATTCATTGCTTGAATATTGGTAAAGTAACGATATTTCCTAGGCCAACTTATCTGGTGTTACATGCCAAATCGGCAAATATTGAAAAATTCCCAACTGATTAAGCTAGATAAGATATATTCCTTTCCTACAGGGTGAGATGAAAAAACTGTAACCAACTTCAGACTGCTGTCATTTCTAAGCCACTCGTCCGACAGCTGCTAAAATTATTCCAGTGACAACTAATTACATTGTTTTCAAGCGTACAAAAGGATTTTGATGAGAATTTTCCAGAAAAAAAGTTATTCGTGATGGAATTCAAGCCGGATAGTGTGATTTCTTTATATTTGGCTGGAAAACCACAAGTGGCTATCGTTAGAGCCCTCCGGCATTTAAATGCTAATAAATCTTTTGTGTCTCGTACCATCGCTCGTTACCCTGATACTGGCAGCGTAGCCTGACGTCTAGAAAGTGTGCGGAAGAAAACAGCAGCATCAGCAGAAATGGTTCGACATCAATAGAAAGAAGCGACTTGATTGAAACCCGCGTCGCAGTGGCCGAAAAATGGCTCGTGAGCTGAACATATCGCAATATTCCATTCGGCAAATATAGAAAAAATGAGATCAGGGTAAAGCCATTAGAATTCCAAAAAGTGCAAGAAGAAAGAAAATAGACTCAAAAGAGATAAACAGTTGCTTCGCTTGGCCGAATTTGGTTTTTTCCGATGAGAAACCATTCGTTGTCCTGCAGTTTGTAAACAAACAAAATGATCGTGTTTACTTGCCAAAGAGATCAGCTGAAAATTTACACATTCGGTTGGCCACCAGAACTCAAGCGACGGCCATGGTGATGGTGTGGGCCGCCATAACAACCGATGGTCGCTCTCGGCTCGTATTAATCGACCGTGGCATCAAAATAAATGCCGAATATTATCGCGAAAATATTCTAGTGGGTGTGTATTAAAGCCTTGGGCACGCAAATATTTTGCCCGCAGAACTTGGACATTTCAATAGGACTCAGCACCATCGCACTAAGCGCGCGTCACCCAAGAATGGTTACAAAATGAGGTTCCTCGCTTCATTTCCAGCGCATAATGGCCACCTAAATCTCCGGAACCAATCCCTTGTCTGGAGTATTTCGGAAAGCAAGGTTGACACTTAAAAGTACCAAAGTGTCGTGAAAGGCCACAAGGCCACAGACCTTGGACATTCCAACAGGACTCAGCACCATCGCACTAAGCGCGCGTCACCCAAGAATGGTTACAAAATGAGGTTTTTCGCTTCGCAAGCGCTTCGCCGGGAATGGGCCAAAATACCGCAGAGCAACATTCGGGCAGCGTGTGACGGTTTCATTGGACGTTTGAAGACATAATTCGTGCAAAAGGTGACCAATTCGAACAAATCTAAACTTTATCTAAAATTTGATGCTATTTCCGACATGTTTTACTTTTATTTAATAAAATTAAAAAAAAAAAAAAATGTAAAAATTATGGCTTTTGACTTTGTTGCAGTTTTTTTTTTATCTCACCCTGTATATTTATCAGCTGTCATGACCAATGGAAATTTTAATACAAATTAGAACCCCTTTAATTACTGCCACCCTTCTTAAATAGTAATTAGAAAACAGGGGTTTTCATCCAAAGCATTTACACCAAAGAATGAATGAATGAATGAATGACTCTCTGGCTGAATGAAATGAAATAATTAAATAATCGAATAAATAAATGATTGAACGACATTTATTCATTCAGTGGCCAAGCCACAACAACTGTTGAATGGCAAAGTTACCCACACATTGGTCCAGCGGAAGTGTTGAGCGAAACAAATAATAAATTCAAATGAGAAATTGCTGGGACTCAATCATCGCTTACCAACAACTTTACCAATACCACCACCATCTCCTCCACCAACCAACCAACCTCATATTGACATTTGTCTATCCCAAAATGGCGGTAGAGTTGGTCGGGCTCTTGTCATCTCCAACTAAACTAGAACTAGTAAAGTCAAGTCAAACTAAACAACAGCAAAAAAATCGTTCAATTTCCGTTCGATTTTAACCATTTGCCACGCTCTGTAAATAAACTCTTCAACCGTAAGAGGTAGATGGGTGTTGGCGAGTAAAAAAAGTTGTGTTTCGAAATTGCATTTGAATATGGTGGGGTGTTATTTAATTAAATTGATTTGTTTAACTTTTTCGAATGAAAACTAAAACGACAAAGTTAAGGAAAATGTCAATAAATGAACGATTGAATTAGAAACTTGGAAGAAAGGATTTATTTTTAACGGGATAGCAAAAAATTGGCTATCGCTTAAGTGAAGGAATAGCAAGACGTGTTGTTTATAAATGTTCATCAAAAGGATATAGTTTAGTAAAGCTGAGTTTCGTAGAGGATATTTTTCCTATGCTTTAATACACACTCTGTGGAAGAAGGTAAAAGAAAAGTTGGAGTTAGTTATTTGGGTTGCGAAGACAGTTTGTAGGTTTGTGTGACTTTTTATAGAATTTTGCAGCAATTAACCTACTCCGTACATTTTACAATATTCTGGTATTATGTGATTGATTTCCCATAAATTGAGGTCTTAAACACTTTTAAGTATTTTGCCATTCCGTTTGTAACTAATCCAAATACTCATGTTAGACCCTAAAAACTATATATATCCTGGATCAGCGTAATATTTGAAGTAGATTTAGCTATTTCCGCCTGTATGTCTATAGTAATCTTTCGAACAAATTGAAACACGTGCGTATTCTGCCAGTAGGCATGTTAAATTCGTAAATAGGCCATATCGATTCAGGTTTTCTTATAGCACCTATACCTACCTCCAGATATTCGGTATTTTAATGGCTTTAGCGGCATTACTCACCGCTTTTTTCAATTTTCGTATTTAAAGCTCGTAGTAGGTACTAAACCCTATGAAAAATGAGTGCCTTCGTTTAGCCGGGATTCCCGTATTCGGTATTTCGTTAATTTTGCGATATTTTGCACCGGAATTGTTTTAAATTTCGTATTTTTGTCTACTGCAACCTAAATGGGTACTACAACCTACAAAATTGTCTATGCGGGTCCACGATACCTTGTATCTCAAATAATAAGGCACTTTATTCGTTATTTTGATGGTATTATCGCTTGTATTCATCGGAATTGTTTTAAATTTCGTATCTGAAGTTTGGAGTCGGAATCGGTCTTCGTATGGCCCCACATTAAGGCTTCTTTAAGCGAGATTTCTCGGAATTTGTTGAAAATTTTCCAGTTCCTTCCTTCCACATGGTGGAGGGTATTAAAAGTTCGGCCCGGCCGTAATTAGCTGCTTCTTTACATGTTATAACTATATATTTATCATTCCATTTTTGAAGACCTTTCGACCAAAAATGTTGAATTTGTGAAAAAATCGTTCGTCATAAAAGCATGGAATATTTCAATGATATTCCCCTAAATATTGGGAATTTTACAATATTTTCGTGGAGTACTTTGATATAGGTTATAGACTTAGTCCTACTTTTTAAGGACTTTCCGACCAAGTATAGTGTTTTTTTTTTAAATAATTGTCAGCAACTTTCGATTCGGAATCCTGAATTTTTAAATAGATATTTGATTATTTCGTTGATTTTGAAAGGTTTGTCAAAATTTTAGGGGATAAGTATCTTGAGGCCAAAAATGTTGAAGTTTTTATAAATATTTGTTACGTCTTCCTAGATGGAAATTGTGGATTTTTAAAGAACAAATTGTGACGGACCCCCTGACTAAAAATTGTCGTTTTTAAGTGACTCGTCATTGATTTATTTAAGAATTTTTCTAAACTCTTCCTGGTAAAAATTATGAGTTTTATTGGAACATTTCTCCAAAAACATTTACCCCGAAATATAGTTTGAAAGAACAATTCTTATGATTTTCATACCCAAAGACTATGGAAAATATTTGAACGGCCTTCATATGGAAATATGTTTTTATTCTTTAAAAAAATAATAATAAAGACATTCTAATTATTAAAGTATGTAGGTCTGATGTTATTCCGAGTTCGTGTAATTTTTGGATATCGTGTTATGTTTCCTTACTATTAACATATGTTTTTATACCCTACAACACAATATGTTGGGGGTATTATAAGTTGGATTGGGCCAAAAACTATGTTAAACCTCGTAATATTGATTTTCCATATAGGAAAGTATATATGGATCTTCCTAACTCGCCTAGCTGAGTTGATCTAGCTTTGTATGTCCGTCCGTCTGTCTGTCCATGTGGCCCGATCCTCAATTTTGCATTGACGTCGGGAAATGGTCAGAATAGAGGCCCATGGCATTTGGAGATGATCGCATAATATTTAAGGGTTGAAATGGACCAAAAACTGAAAAAAAATCCTGATTTTGCAGTTGCTCCACATGTCGCAATTATAGACCAATCGACGCGGAAATAAGCACGGGGCTACAGCTTAGGGCTGGACAGATGCTCTAAATTTTTTTGGTCATCGGGTAATATTTAGTGGGTGAAATAGACCATAATATTTGTGTTAAATAAAAGTCAAATTTTCCATTAAACCGCGAATATTTTTAATCCCGGCGAAATCACAACTAGACGAGAAGGTCAATTCTAACCGTTACATCGATGTCGATTGTAAATATATCGGATGTATATAGCGAAATATATATATATATATACAAAGGAAGGGGATGTTAGCTAGAATTCTTATATCTCCAGAATGACTGCAGCGATTTTGACAAATTATGTCAAGTTAGAATTCCCTTTTGGCATAAAAGTATAAAATCTAACAAAATCGCATGAAAAGATGTCAATAATGATGTTAATATAGATTTTGTAGAATTTTGTGACATTTTTTTTTATTTTCTCATATTTTTTATCGCATGCGATTTTTTCAATTTGACTCATAATATTGAAGTTTATATTTTGTAATATTTTTCAACTTACAACACAGGTTGGGATAATTATAAACAGATTGCAATTATTGTCCGATCCGCACGAAAATGTTCACAAGGGTAGGGTTAGGCTCAGAAGGGCTAGGCCTATTATTTTCAAAGATGTTCGCAATATATTTAGGCGGGAAATGGACCAACAACTAAAATAATTTCTGATTTTGCAGCTGTTATAAAGACCACAAATAGAAACCAAAGGACACGAAATCTCGCATTAAGTTAGAGTTTAGGACAGCGGGTAGAATGGACCACTAATTTTGTGTGAAAAAATACTAGCAGTACTTACAGGCGATATCCGAAATACACCAAAGTCGAACTTCTAGCTTTTTATGTCTATTTCGTTGACGAATATAACCAAATATTGTAGACAAGTAAATCATATAGATGAGTCTAAATTTGGAGATACAGAGCAGCCTCTTGCTTTTGAAGATGATCGCAAGGTATTTAGGGGTTCAAGTAAACCAAAAACAGAACAAATTTCCTGATCACATAATTGAAGCCAATCGAGACGTCTGAGAAGAGAGTTAAGGACAGAGAAGAATTCAAGCATTTTGGAGGACAATTGGATTATATTTAGCTGTAAAATGGACCAGAATAAAAAATAACAACATGACGGAGTGCGTAAATATTGGGATAATATCCCTGGTCAAAATGCTAAGGGTAATATCTGGGCAGTGCTCCGTGATATAATTTCAAAAGCGAAATCTTCCAAAATGGATTTTGGCATAGGGAAGCTTCTAACATATTGTAGTGTTATAGGGTATCACATGGTCGGCCCCGCACGACTATAGCCCTTGCCTACTTGTTTTTAAAATAACTTCTGGGGAGAATATTCCAGAAAAAAAAAACAAGGGAACTGATGAGGATTGGTGGCTCTTTCCGAAACCTAGGTATTCCCTGCCTTACCCCCTGGTTTTTAATTTAGCATATTTCAATATAAATATTTTAAACGACTTCATGTACAGTTTTAGAACTTCCTCCGTCCTAAAAATCTTTTCCACAAATCCGCGGATTTTGTAATCCTTTTTTAATTGGTTCAGATCCAATTTTTTTGGATTTTGTTGCTTAAAATATGTCCTTAATATATTCAGAAATATATAAATTTATATAAGCTGTCGGCATACCGGCTCCTATTTTCTTACTGCTTTTGTTTGCGAATTATGGTTGACAGTCCAGTTTGTACTTATCGTGTACTATTTTTTCGTTTCAGGTTGTTTCTTTCAATAAATAATTTGGTAAGTAGCAAGTAATGAATAATGCTCCCAAGTCTTTATATACTATCCATCAGTCTATAAAATTGCCATCATAAGCGAAGCAAAGGAATCTCTAAATATTCTTGACAGAAGTGAAACAAGAAGAGTAAACGATTGATGCTAAAACAATAGCTGCAAATATGAGGCTTCTTTATGCCCTTATATAACGCTAATTAACAATTTGACATGCAAACGAGGAACATGAAGTCGATTAAACTCAAACTTTCCATTTAATTACTATTTTTGTATTTTTATAAACCTTACCCTGTTCAGGTTTCTGCAACACAAAAAATATCCTTTTGAAAATAATTTATATCACGCTCTTTTTACATCAATCTTTTTTCTGTTTGATTTTCCTTTTCTAATTACAATTTTGTGTTAATTTATTTCGATACACTCAAAGTCACGCAAAAATGTTGATTTGAAATTGGCTAAAGAGCAAATTTGTATTAAAATTGACAAGGTTAATTATAGGCTTTTTGGGGGAAACAAAAGGATAACCAAGCATCGTTGCTACCATAGCCACCACCATCAGCATCACCAACCAACAGCGAAAACCATAGCCAATTTAACATCCATCTATGCCAACATGAAAAATGCCACCATTTGTCAGAGTTCACAGGCAATGAATAAAATTAAGAATTTGTTCGTTTTTTCTCTTCGCTTTTAATTTAAATAAATGGCATATTTGCTATTTTAGAAATTCCTTCCTTTGTTGCAAACAAACATTTTTTCTAAATGATGCCAAAAGTGGCCATCGAAGTGCCTTCGATGAGTAAATAAAGTAAATAACCAATTAACCAAATTAAGCCTTGTTAAGTGGCGAACGGCTTTGTTTTGAGATTTCCGTTTGTTGTTGCTGCTGTTGAGCATCAATGCTCAAATACTTATTCAAATTAATGGATGGCTTTGCGTTGTGGACAATGTTTTAATTAGTGGAAGTGGCATTCCGTGATAGTTTCCTGTTTAATATTAATAATATGAATGAATTTTTAATTAGGTGCAGAATACGATAAGTATAATGAATGAACTGGCCAAGTCGATAGTAAGGCGATGATTGTGCAAAACATTGTTTGCTAATGTTGCCCGGGTTACGGGAAAGCTTCTATGCTAATTTATAAATGCTTGTGCTTGGTGGCCTACGCAGTTTTTTTTAATAAGCAAGGAGAAAGAGTTGAAAAAATGCATTATGAAAAAGTTTCGGGTTGTTAATTCCTTAGAAAAATCTCCAAAGGGTTATAATCTCTGTCAGCAGCAAAGAAATTCAATGTCTTCTGCAAATCGAAGACCTCTGGGATGTTTTAAAAGAGACACTCTTAGGCTCGTCTATATAGACACCTTTAGGCTCATCTATAAGGACACCCTTATGTTCGTCTTTAGAAACACCCCTAGGCTCGTCTATAGAGACGAAAAGTTTTTCGTGACGGGATTCAAGGGTGATGGTGTGATTTCTTTATATTTGGCTGGAAAACCACAAGTGGCCATCGTTAGAGCACTCCAGCATTTAAATGTGAATAAATCTTTTGTGTCTCGTACCATCGCTCGTTACCGTGATACTGATAGCGTAGCCCGACATCAAAGGAGTGGACGGAAGGGAAAAAACCGCAACATCATCGACTTGACCGAAACCCGCATCGCAGTGGCCGAAAATGGCTCGTAAGCTGAACATATCGAAATATTCCATTTGGCAAATACTGAACAATGAGCTCGGGCAAAGCCTTTGAAATTCCAAAAAGTGCAAAAACCTACACTGCAACAGAAAGAAATAGATTCAAAAGAGCTAAAAATTTGCTCCGCTTTTCCTGAACTGCCGAATTTAGTTTTCTCCGATGAGAAAACATTTCTTTTCCAATGATCGTGTTTACTTGACAAAGAGGTCAGCTGAAAGTGTGCACCTTCGGTTGGCCACTAGAACTTAAGCGCCGGCCATGGTGATGGTGTGGGCCGCCATAATAGCCGATGGTCGCTCGATCGTGGTATCATATTCTGGAGAGTCTTGGGCATGCAAATATTTTGTCCGCAGACCTTGGACTCAGAACTCAGAACCATCACACTCAGCACGCGCCACCCAAGAATGGTTTAAAAATTAGGTTCCCCGCTTCATTTCCAGTGCACAATGACCACCAAAATCTCCGGATACCAATTCGTTGGACTATTGTGTCTGGAATATTTATGACCGCAAGGTTGGCACTAAAAATACCAAAGTGTCGTTCACCTCAAGCAAGCGCTTCGTCGGGAATGGGTCAAAATACTGCAAAGCTATTTTCGGGCAGCGTGTGACGGTTTCATTGGCCGTTTGAAGGCCATAATTCGTGCCAAAGGTGACCATTTCGAACAAATCCAAACTTATTCTAAAATTTGATGATATTTCCGACATTTTTTGCTTTCATTCAATAAAATAAAAAATGTAAAAATTATGGCGTTTGACTTTCTTGCAATTGTTTTTATCTCATAATGAGGACCCTAAGCTCGTCTATAAGAGGGGACATTGAACTCGCCTATAAGAGACGACCTTAAGCTTGTCCTCTTAAAGAGACGACCTTAAGCTTGTCCTCTTCAAGAGCCGACCTTAAGTTTGTCTTCTTCAAGAGCCGACCTTAAGTTTGTCCTCTTCAAGAGCCGACCTTAAGCTTGTCCTCTTCAAGAGACGACCTTGTCCTCTTCAAGGGACGACCTTAAGCTTGTTCTCTTCAAGAGACGACCTTAAGCTTGTCCTCTACAAGTGACGACCTTAAGCTTGTCCTCTTCAAGAGACGACCTTAAGCTTGTCCTCTACAAGTGCCGACCTTAACCTCGTCGTCTACAAGAGACGACCTTAAGTTCGTTGTCTACAAGAGACGACCTTAAGGTCGTCGTCTGAAGAAGGTCGCCTCCTTAAGATCGTCTTTGGAGACAACACTCTTCAGCTCGTCTATGGAACACGACCTTCAAGTTCGTCCATAAGGACGACCTTTAAATTCGTCCATGATGACGACCTTTAAATTCGTCCATAAAGACGACCTTCAAGTTCGTCCATAAAGACGACCTTCAAGCTCGTTCATAAAGATGACGAGACGACCGTCTTAAGCTCGTCTTCGAGAGACGACCTGACTGAGGCTCGTCTATAGAGACGACCTTCAAGTTCGTTCAGCTCGTCCTTAAAGAGTAGGAGCAACCTTCGTTAGCTCGTCTATAAGAGACGACCTGCTTCAGATCATTTATGAGAGACGACTTGAGGCTCGTCTATGAGAGACGACTTGAGGCTCATCTGTGAGAGACGACCAGAGGCTCGTCTATGAGAGGCGACCTGAGGCTCGTTTATGAGAGATGACCTGAGGCTAGCTCTATTTAGACGAACTTAAGATCTATGGAGAAAACCTTAAGATTGCTCGTCTATAAGAGGTGACCTTAAGCTCGACTTATGACTCGGGATTTACTCCTCATTTGTAAGGAACTCATATGACTCGTCGTTACGGACCGAACGGATTGTTGGTCTTGGCATTTAATCTTTTGTTTGATTTGCTTGAATACATAATTTTCATATTATGGTATTGGTGTGGGGAAAAAGATATGGAGGAAAACCTAATCCTTAGTTTTCCCATTAATATTCAATGTTCCAACGGAAATTGATTTAAATTAACAAAGACCCCTATTTATGTGGAATTAATTCTCTATATTTCTTCTTTGCTATTAACATGATGAGGGTTGATACAAACCCCTTATACTTTTAATTAAGTTGATGCATAAATTATGATTAACTTACATCTACATTAAGGTGGCTACCAGAAAAATTTCAATTTTTAATATTTAAATTATTATACCATATAGAACTTTAATTTTTAAAACATTGCTTGGATTTTCTCACTGGGAATATTTTGAATAATTAATTATTAAAAATACATATATTATTTTCATACATAAAAAATACTGTGGTATGTGGAATTCCGTTGACTAGGATGATCGATTTTCACAAGGCCCCATTCCTCTTAAGTTTTCTATAAAACAAAATTTTTATGACAATTCTTCAAAGGTCATAAACAACATTCCAATTAAAAAACAATATTTTAATATCATTGAAACTAATTTTTTTGCACCCACTCCAATACACCCCCTGATTATTTTCAAAAATGAATTTTAAAAAAAAACATTGTGCGTAATATCAATTTCCTATGAAATTATGTCAAACTTTTAGTTAGTTTCACTCTTATCGAAAATAGTGTTGTGCTGCTGTTGCTGCCGTCTACCCTTCGGCAAAATCAAGCAAATGTAGATGGTTGTAAACAATTTTGTTTTTCACGAAAATTCTCTGGCGGAAAAGGTGATAAAATTCTATCGAACAAACTTTTAATTGGCATTTACTTGGACCCTCTGCCACAAAAATAAATTGAAAAGTTTTTTTCTCTCCTCTATTAAAAATTTATTTTTTTTTCTGAGATAAAAAATATGGTAGGAAAAATATGCCAATGGAGATAAGTGAGAGTGGGTAAAAAAAAATGATGTGGACTGGGTTATAATGTGAAAGCAGATGTGGTTTTTATAGCAAAACGAGATTTTCTTAATTGGTTTTTGGTGGAATATTTAGGTGTGTAGCAACAAATATGATAGGCAGGGAAAATATTTGTTGTCATTAATTTTGATTTGATTTTTACATCCTAAAATTCTCCTAAAAATTACAGGAAACTAACAATTATTGTTCGGCTTATCGACAACTATATGCCGTTAGTCTATGGTTTGATCTTAGGTTGCCTAAACATAGTGTGATGGTCAAAGTGCTGGATTTCGTTTAGACTATACGTAACTTATGATTTTAAACAAGTAAAAAAGCTGTAATTTCGGCCGGGCCGAATTTTGAATACAATCCACCATTTGGAAAGAAAAAAAATAAAATCCATTAAAAATTTTGTCAAAATCTTAAAAATATCAAATGTACCCGTCGTATTATTCTAAACGACGACGTGGACCTGCATAGGTCGTAAGCAATTAAAATATTCAAATGCGAAACTTGAAAAAAAATCGTTGAATAATGTAGCTAAAATCATCAATATAGGGAGGTACTATTATATGGGGGCTATAACAAAATGTGGAGCTGCACAAACAATTTTCTGCCTTAGGCTGTAGTATCCATTACGAACTTCAAATACCAAATTTGAAACTATTACGGTGAATGGTGTCGCTAAAATCAACAAAATACCGAATGTGGAAAGGTACCGTTATATGGGGCTATACTAAGACGTGGACCAGACAATTTTCTGTCTTAGAGAGTAGTATCCATTTTGAACTTCAAATACCAAATTTGAAACAATTGTGATTAATAATGTCGCTAAAATCATCAAAACGCCGAAAATATAGAGGTACCGTTATATGGGGGCTATACCAAAACGTGGACCAATACCAAAAGTCTAGCAGACATAATATACATTTGAGTAAAATTTTATCAATCTACTTAATTTCGTTCGGAAGCTAGGGTGATTTCCACAGACGGACGGAAATCGCTAAATCGACATAGAATTTAGAATAAGCGAATTGGCCAACTTTGGCACGAATTATGGCCTTCAAACGGCCAATGAAACCGTCACACTCTGCCCGAATTCTGTTATGTGGTATTTTGGTCCATTCCCGGCGGAGGGCTTGCTTGCGGTGATCGACACTTTGGTATTTTTTTAGTGCCAACCTTGCTTTCAAAAATACTCCAGACAAAATAGTCCAACGGATTGGTATCCGGAGATTTTGGTGGCCATTGTGTGCTGGAAATGAAGCGAGGAATCTCATTTTGTAACCATTTTTGTGTGGCGCGTGCTGAGTGCGATAGAGCTTAGTCCTGTTGAAATGTCCAAGGTCTGCGGCCAAAATGTTTGCCTGCCCAAGGCTTTAATACACCACCCGGAATATTTTCGCGATAATATTCGGCATTTGTTCTGATGCCACGATCGATTAATACGAGAGAAGAGCGACCATCAGCGGTTATGGCACACCATCACCATGGCCGCGCGTGAGTTCTGCTGGCAAACCGAAGGTGCACATTTTCAGCTAACTTCTTTGGTGCGTAAACACGATCATTTTCTTTGTTCTGCGGTCAAAATGTTTGTGTGCCCAAGGCTATAATACACCTTCCAGAATATTTTTGCCATAATATTCGGCATTTATTCTGATGCCACGGTCGATTAATACGTGCGAAGAGCGGCCATCGGCTGTTATGGCACACTATCACCATGGCCGGCGCTTGAGTTCTGGTGGCCAACCTAAGGTGCATATTTTCAGCTGAGCTCTTTGGCAAGTAAACATGATAATTTTATTTGTTTACAAACTACTGGACAACGAATGTTTTCTCATCGGAGAAAACCAAATTCGGCATTTTACCACTTTCGGCCAAGCAAAGCAACTCTTTAGCTCTTTTGAGTCTATTTCTCTCTGTCGCGGTGTAGGTTCTTGTACTTTGTGGAATTTCAATGGCTTTAGCCCTAGCTCGTTTTTTCAATATTTGCCGAATGGAATATTGCGAAATGTTCAACTCAGGAGCCATTTTTCGACCACTGCGACGTGGGTTTCGATCGAGTCGCTAGACACAAAAGATTTATTCACATTTGAATAAAATATAAAGAAATCACGCTTGAATTCCATCACGAATAACTTTTTATACCCTCCACCATACTATGGAGGGTATATTAACGTTGTCATTCCATTTCTAATTCCTCAATATACTCATGTCAGACCCAACAAAGTATATATATTCTAGATCAGCGTAAAATTCTAAGTCGTTTGAGCGATTTCCGTCTGACTGTCTCTTGTAATCACGCTATCTTTCGAACAAATTGAGATGGAAGGCTAAAATTTGCACACATGTTTTTTTTGCCAGTAGGCAGGTTAAGTTCGTAAATGGGGCATGTGGGTCCACTTTTTCATAAAGCCCCCATATTCGGTATTTTGATGATTTTAGCGACATTATTCACCGGAATCGTTTCAAATTTGGTATTTAGAGGTCGTAATGGATACTGCAGCCTGTGATAGAAAATTGTCTGTGCAGGTTCACGTCTTCATATAGCCCTCACATAACGGTACCTCCCGATATTCGGTATTTTGATGATTTGGCGACATTATTCACCGGAGTAGTTTCAAATTACGTATTAAGAGTTCGTAATAGGAACTACAGTCTGTGACAGAATATTGTGTATGCAGGTCCAGGTCTTCGTATAGGCCCCATATATAAGTACATCCCTATATTCGGTATTTTGAAGATTTTAGGTACAATGCTCACCAATATTGTTTTAGATGTCGTATTTGAAGTTCGTTATGGATGCTACAGCCTGTGACAGAAAATTGTTTATTTCAAGTTTTGAATTTAAATATGGTAATGGCTTATGACGAACAAAGCATATGTAGGCTTACGTCATAGAGACCCCAATATAACGGCTATATTCGGTATTTTTATGATTTTAACAGAATTTTTTAGGGGTTTTTATTTTTTTGAAAATTTCCAAATTCGTAACAAATGGTGGAGAGTTTTCAAAGTTCGTCCCGGCCGAACTTACTGTTTTTTAACTTATTTCTGGATAATTCTCAACAAAATGCTTTCGTACGCTTGTAAACAATATAATGAGCTGTCACTGGAATAATTTTTACAGCGGTTTAGAAATGACAGCAGTCTGAAGTTGGTTGCAGTTTTATCATCTCAGCCTGTATATGTACCTCCTGGTGTAGGTTATTTCTAAGGTTGTATTTCTGCTTCTTGGGCGTAGAAAACTTCTGACAGATCGTATTCAGTTTAGGTATATATTTTGCTATTACATTTTATACTACAATCAAAGTCCAAGTTCCCACCAAATTTGGTATAGGATGGGACAAATTATAAAGTAGGTGATTATATTAGGTCAGAAAAGCAAATCTCTAAAAGATTTTTGCATCATTAGACCAATTTTTCTTTCAATCACCTTTTTTAAATACGACCTCGGGCAATGACAGAGGGCCCAATATTAGCTCATAGTTAGAATGTGGACCGACGACTTATTTTTTTTTATTCCAGAGGAAATCCAAAGCTTAATTTTTAATCTTCGTTCCTTAGCATCGCATGAATTGAAATCCTGTCAAGTAACTTCGACGAAGATTTTCATTAAAAAAAAAAAATAATTTTAAGTTTTTTAAATTGTGCTCGATTCGGTTAATGTTAATTAATTTTTGTTTCTCATTCCTGGTTCCCCACACTAATAGTTTCTACATATTTCAAAGACATTGCGATAGCAAACTGTTATTTATCAGACCTCCGCTATTGGACATCCCTTACATAAGCTCTATTAAATATTTCTCTTTTTTATTTTCGCACACTCACATAAAGTCCGTAACGTGTTGCTTTCATTATAAAAATATAACAATAAAATAAAATACATAAAAAACCCTCAACAATTATTCTCCGCATCCTTTATCCCCAGGAATCGCATCATAGGTGGGGAAATGTGGAAATTCCTCTTACATTGACATAATTCGCTTTTGTTTTGTACTCTCCGCATAGTTCGTTTTTGTTTTGCTGTTCCGCAGCTGTGTTACATGGCAGGTTACAACTAGTGGACAGCTCTTGCACGGTGATCACTTTTAGCAATGGTTTGGTGCGGCGGTCAGTCGTGTGCGTATTCTCTCGTATGTTGTTGGTAGTTGTGGTTACTTTGCCACTGCAATGCAAGGATACATCATGGTCATCATCATCGCGGCGTGACAGCATGGTATTGTTCGGACATAACACTTGATAGCTAACAAATTAAAAAAAGAGAAAATAAAATATAAAAAAAACAAAAAGTGGGGAAAATGTGAAAAATCTCGCAAAAAGTATGTGTCGGAAATGAGGGACTATGTGGAAATTGAAACAATGTATGTAATAACTTATTTTGTTGTTGTTGCGGAGGATATGTGCTTATTTGTGGGGAAAGTTTTCGATAAATAGAAGTTGATTCAGCAATATGTTATATATAATATACATTTATCCTTTGTAATGCCGCTCAAAGTTTTTAATTTTAAGGGGTGATTTGCTAATATCTAATATCTTTTAGGCTGCACTGGATTAAACAACTCACGCACCTTCCGTGGTTTGTGTCATGGCAAAACATATTTGGTTTGTATTTAACCATGATTCGTTTTACAAAGGACAACTCTTGCAAGTAATTAATTGATTGACAGATGTACACTCTCATCCTTATGCGTATTTTGACCCCTTTGTGGGGAGACACCAGAAGGAGTGGGCCAATATCTACCGTCTTTTGATATTGAGGTCTCTGTTGGCATCTGGAATTTAGATATGGAGTTGGTTTTGGAATTACGTTCTACAATAGTTCGAAAAATACTAAATGACACTTATTTTGGATCACTGTTGGATGTAGAGATGTATATTGTTTTGGATGTTCGTACTAAGTATTTGATGAATGTGGTATTGGGCGAAGGGATAGAGTTTAAATTCTGAAGTTTGACATTGAGACGCTGAAATAGTTTTGGACATACGAATTTAAGGTGGGCCAATTTTGCAATTGTTTTAAATATATCCTTTCAAAATTAAAGATTTTTAAGGCTTTTTAACGTAAGAGGTATTCTTTCCGAAGAAGGACAAACATAAAAAAATATTTGAAATCTGGAAAGTGTAAAAATTCAGTACGATGTATGAAGTTAAAAAAAAAAAAATATTTTATCAATATGCAGCAGCTAAGTTCAGGCCGAACTTTTAATAGCCTCAACCATTTCGAAGAAACTTGAAAAATTTCAAAAAAATTCCGAAAACTACCACCTTAATGAAAACCGTTGTATGGGGACTATACGAAGACGTGGACCTGCATACGATTTTTTTCGCCATAGGTTGTAGTACCCATTAGGATCTTCCAATACAAAATTTGAAATAATTCCAGTAAATAATGTCGCTATAATCATGAAAATACCGACTATCTGGAGGTACCGTTATATGGCAGCTATACGAAGACGTGGACTTGCATACACAAATTTTTGTCATAGGCTGTAGTACCCATGACGAACTTAAAATACGAAATTTGAAATGATTCCGATAAATAATGTCGCTATAATCATGAAAATACCGAATATCGGGGGTACCGTTATATGTGGGCTATATGAAGACGTGGACCTACACAAACAATTTTCTGTCTAAGGGTGTAGTGTCCATTTCGAACTTCAAATACCAAATTTATAACAATTCCGATGAATAATGTCGCTAAAATCATCAAAATACCGAATATAGGGAGGTTATGTTTTATCGGAGCTATACGAAGACCTGGATCTGCATAGACAATTTTCTGTCATAGACTGTAGTATCCATTTCGAACTTCAAATACCAAATTTGAAACAATTCCGATGAATATTGTCGCTAAAATCATCAAAATACCGAGTATAGGGAGGTTACGTTTTATCGGAGCTATACGAAGACCTGTACCTGCACAGACAATTTTCTGTCCCAGGCTGTAGTATCCATTACGAACTTCAAATACCAAATTTATAACAATTCCGGTGAATAGTGTCGCTGAAATCATCAAAATACCGAATATAGGGAGGTACTGTTATATATGGCTATACGAAGACTTGAACCTGCACATACAATTTTCCGTCCCAGGCTGTAGCATCCATTTCGAACTTCAAACACCAAATTTGAAACAATTCCGGTGAATATTGTCGCTAAAATCATCAAAATACCGAATATCGGGAGGTATATGGGGGCTACATGAATACGTGGACCTACATGGCCCATTTACGAACTTAACCTGCCTACTGGCAAAATAAACATGTGTGCAAAATTTTAGCCTTTAATACCGGAGAAATCACAAATGGACGGACAGGTCAATTCTGACCGTTACGTAGATGCTGATAGTAAATATATCGGATATATATAGCGAAATATATAATATATATATATATAAAAATGAAGGGGATGTTAGCTAAAATGCTTATATCTCAAGAATGGCTGGACGGATTTTGACAAATTTTGTCAATTCAGAATGCCCACTTGCTATAAAGTATAAAGTCTAAAAAAATCGCTTGATAACACAATTGAAGCCAATCGACACGCCTGTGAAGAGAGTTAAGGACAGGGAAGAATTCTAGCATTTTGGAAATCCTCCAAAATGGATTTTGACATAAGTGGGCTTCTAACATATTGTAGTGTTGTAGGGTGTCACATGGTCGGCCCGTACGTCTATAGCCATTGCGTTGTTGTTTTTTTTTTTTTTTTTGTATAAAAAATCTTAACACTTATAACGCTTTAAAATATTCAAATTACTACGTATCTATCTCAAAAAATGGTTTTTTTTTTCTTATTCCATGCCAACACAAATTATAATCCGCCTAGGGTATTTGTTAAAAAAAATACAACAACAACCACACAACTCAAAGTAAACATACATATGTACATAGTTTTCAGATACATCAAAATTTTAATTAAATAACCAACTATCGATTTGTTCAACACATGATTTTACCTTGAAATATGAAATAATTACAACACCTCGTTCATCACAGAGATGGCAGTACCACTGCTGCAGCAACATCAAACACAACATCGACATGGTACTGCAAAAAAAAAAAAAAAATCCCCTTCGGTACTAATCAACAAATGAAAGCAAATTTTAGTTTTATACTTTTTTCATTCCCATGCTCTTCTTCCTGTTCGCTAATGATGATGTATTCAGATTTATACGAATCGGTCGAATGCAATAAGCGATAATGAAGTAAATGATTTTCCCGAAAAAATAAATCAGTGCGAATTGTGAAAATGGAAATTATTATGGAAATGAAATGCGCAAATTTGGAACTACCACATTTATAGGTTATTTGTGAACGCAGAATAATTTTGTAAATAAAATATACTAGTTTGGCCAAATAATGATGACATGATTGATACGAATATTAATATGATAATGATTTTGCATAACAAACAGTCCAAAACGTTTATTTGAGGCGTTAAACCATATATGACCCAGATATTTACATTCCAAATAAGAATTTATGTTAGGTAGAGTGAACTGCATGAATGAAAGCGACGTATAAATAACTCTATTAAAGTTAGATTTTTTGATACTCCAATATATTTCAAGAGGTTGCAAACAATTCAAAAATAAAAATCACAGCATTAAAAAAAAACAAAATTTGTTCAAAAATTGCTTAAAATTTTTACCGACTCTCAGTGGGGTGAGATACCAAAAAACGGAGATTAATTCAGGAAAGCATTCCATCGCTATGAAATTTTGCTCAGACACTTATATTACCTCTAATATGTAAGGTTTTAAAAATGGTACATATCGGTTAGCGTTTTTCGGCATTTTGAAAAAGTTTTGACCACAATTTTAAACTAAATAATGTATTACTGGACATTTAGAGTTCTCTTCACCCTAGAACTTTTCAAGATTGCTCCAGTATTTGATGTAGGCCCTTATATTACTCTACCTCCTAATTTTCGGTATTTCGAAGGTTTCGGCCACAATTTCGAACCTAATCATGAGTAACTTGACATTTTGAGTTTTGAGCTAACAAAATCTCTCCCAGCTAAATTTTATGAAGATAAATCTATTATTATGTATCGGCCATATATAACGGCACTTCAAAGTTTTAGGTATTTTGAATATCTCTCCCTGCAAAATTTTGTGAAGGTTAGTTCAATATAATACATATATACAGGGTGTGATAAAAAAACTACAACAAAGTCAAACGCCGTAATTTTTACATTTTTTTAATTTTATTGAAGGAAAGCAAAAAATGTCGGAAATACTATTAAATTTTAGAATAAGTTCAGATTTGTTCGAATTGGTCACCTTTGGCAGGAATTATGACCTTTAAACGGCCAATGAAGCCGTCCGGTATTTTGACCCATTACCGGCGAAGAGCTTGCTTGAGGTGATCGACCCTTTGTTTTTTTTAGTGCCAACCTTAATTTCCAAAAATACTCCAGACATAATAGTGCAACGGATTGGTATCCGGAGATTTTGGTGGATTTGGTGGAGGAACCTCATTTTGTAACCATTCTTGGGTGGCGCGTGCTGAGTGCGATGATGCTGAGTTCTTTTGGAATTTCCGAGGTCTGCGGGCAAAATGTTTGCGGCTCACATTATAAACATGGGCGGCGCTTGAGTTCTGGTGGCCAACCGAAGGTGCACATTTTCAGCTGACCTCTTTGGCAAGTAAACACTATCATTTTGTTTGTTTACAAATTGCTGGACAACAAATATTTTCTCATCGGAGAAAACCAAATTCGACAGTTCACCACGTTAGCCAAGCGAAGCAACTCTTTAGCTCTTTCACTTTTTGGAATTTCAATGGCTTTACCCCGAGCTCATTTTTCAATATTTGCCGAATGGAATATTGCGATATATTCAGTTTACGAGCCATTTTTCGGCCAGTGCGACACGGGGTTCGAAAGGGTAAACGGTTATGGCTGATGGAATTTAAAGAATGTTCTCCATCTAAAAGTCCTTTCGAAAGTTCTTCTATATGAGATAGGAGAATCTGTGGAGTACAAAAGATATCTAAAGGTCGTCTAAATACAGAAAGTTTTCCAAAGACTTTAATAAACGGGACATTTGACCCTCTAGGGACCTCCTATAATCCAAAAAACCTATTACAGATCATTTATGAAAGAAGGAATTTAATAGTTGTTTTCCATTGAGAGAAAACCGTCTGGTGGCCTTCCGATAGAATATCTTTCATAGCACAGAAGATCTTTCATCGGTGTCTATAAACAGCTGATATTTTAAAAGCCGTTTGCAGGGTGAACGATCTATATTAAATATGGCTTTCTGAGAGCCAAAAGATTTGAGAGACCAAAGAGTCAGGACTATATTATAGAGCCAGCAAGGAGTATAGGAACTTTACAAAGAGGTGTGCAGAATGGCAGGTAGTTCGGGATTCTAACGAAAACCAGCTGTAATGCCTTCTGGAAATCAAAAATCTTGTAAAGCTACTTTTATAAAACGAACGTTTTAGAGTGGTTTTCCATGCAATCCGTTCCTAGGCTTATTGATAGAAGATCTCCCAGAGAGCCCAGCAGATTTGATAGACCAAAGAGTCAAGGCTCTATTATAGTCTAGGAATTTTATAATGAGGTGCAGAATGGCAAGTGGTCCGGGACGCTACCGAGAACCAGCTGTAATGCCTTCTGTAAACCAAAAATCTTTTAGAGGTATTTTGTAGAAGGAACGTTTTAGAGTGGTTTGCCATTGGCAGAAATCCGTTCCTAAGTTTATTGATAGAAGATCTCCCAGAGAGCACAGCTTCGATAATAAACGGGCTAAAGGCTCTATTCTAGAGAAAACGGCCAGAGATCAGTTATAGCCCAGCAGATTTGTGAGAGCGGGGAATCACGATTCTATTATAGACAAACAGGACGCAGGGAACTTTATAAAGACATGTGCAGAAGGACAGTTGGCCCGGGAGTCTACCAAAAACCAGCTATAATGTCAGCAAAAGGCAAATGACTTTATCAAAGGCAAGATGGAAGATAGGTTACCTTTTCCGGGTTTCGTCCAAATCGGATAAAGATGTATATCGGAGCTATATCTAATTTTTGACCAATTATCTCCAATTTCAATACGGTTCGTCCTTGAGTCAAACAAATGATTTGTGCGAATTTTCATTTGCATCGGACAAAAAATGTGACCTGTGCTTTGTATACAAAAATACATGAACAGACGGACATGCATAAATCGACTCAGAGTGTGATTCTGACGTACAACTTACAACGAATGGCAACATGCAACAAATTAAATATTTCACCTAAATTTTCCTAAAAATATCTGAAAATTTAACATTTCGGAAGGGATTTGGACCGCCCTTTGATAATGTCGGTGCCAAATCCCACTATTTTGCACACCCTTGATGAAAATAACAATTGCATTCGATGCAGAAAAAATTGAGTCCTATATTTTTCCTCATCACCCTCATCCTCATCAATCATGTTCCTGTATCATATCGCATGAAATAGAGCGTTGAGAATCTGCAATAGAAAACTGCATTTAAAGAAGCAGGTTTCTGGAACGTTATTTTTCTATCCTCCTCTTTGCTTTCCGCTGGAAATGTAAGACAAGAATATCTTTCTTAGTATCATTCACTAGCACTTTTCAATTTACGGCACATTATCCGCACTGCAATGTGTCAGTTAAGCAATTTGTTAATGACAGCTACGAACATGTAGGAAGACAGACGTCCAACCTATATCTCCACACAACGCGGAGGAAACGACAGCGACAGGAATAGGAAAAACAGGCAACTTTATTGCAAGCACAGCGAATATGCGTCATTAGGGAAACGGATAAATGGGAACCACTAGCGGATATGAAAAACATAAAGTGAATTGGAAATTGGAAAAAACTTAAATAAATTAAGCTTAACAAACAGCATTTGGTTGGATCGGACCAAAAAATTTCATTAGGAAAAAAATGTTGACTTAGCCTCAGTAATACCTAATGTTACGAAGCGAAAAACCCAAAAAGTATTGTTGGAAATGGGGTTTATACAAATAAATACTGAAAAATTTCAACTAGGATGTGTTCTACCTGTTGATATCCAATTTCAGCTCTGAAATTTCCCCCATTGCCAAATTTAGTGCCCATTAGTGCAATTGTAGCACGCATGCCCCTTTTCTCAACAACAGACACCAACTTTGTATCCATATCATATTTCAGAATTCCAGCTTTATGGCTTAACCAATTTAGTACCACTTAGTACATTTCGAAAAATTATAGTTCAAATAGCCAAAACCACCTTCATATCTTAACCACATACCAAATTTCAAGATTTCAGCTATATTCCTTCACCCAACACTAAATTTGGTACTATTTATTCATTTTCGTACAATTTTAGTAAATATTTCCAAAACCACATCCGTATCTCAATTCCAGATACCAATAGCAATCCCTTCATCCAATAACAAATTTAGTAACATTTAGTAATTTTCGTACAAATATAGAACGTATTTTCAAACCATCGCCAAATCGCAAACTAAGATGCCATCAGTAATCTAAATATTAAATTTGAGAATTGAATACCAAACATAGTACCACTCAGTACTTTTCGTGCGATTATAGTATAATTTTCGAAACCACCTCCATATGTCTGAGCTGCATATGAACAGCGATCCTAATACTAAATTTCTGATTTCAAGCACTATATGTTCACCCAATTACAAATTGTACTTAATATGGTACTATTTAGTACATTTTGTGCATTTGCAGTACACATTACTAAAACCAGCTCTTTATCACAAATCTACCACCAACAGGAATCCTAATACAAATTTTTAAAATCACAGCTTCATCTGTCCACCCTAAGCTGGTAAAAATGGTCGAAATTAAGTACCTTTTCGTACAGCTCGCACACTTAGCACACATTTCCAGAACCACCTCCATATGTCAATCCCAGATATAAACTTTAGGATTACAGCCTTATACCTTCACCCAATACCAAATTTAGTACTTTTCTTACAATTGTGGTACACATTTCCGAAACCACCTCCATAAGTCCAGGATACACATGAACAGCGACCCTTATATCATATTTCAGATGTCAAGCACCAAATATAGTACTATTTAATACTTTTCGGCCACTTGTAGTACACATTTCTAATACACATCGTAATACTACCACCAATACAGGGTTGCCCATATTCGACGGACCTTTGGGCCCATTCCAATCGACGAGGCTTGTCCGCAGGCAACATTCTTTGCGTCAATTGAACTTTGTACGGGAACAAATGCAAATCAATGCGAATAATCCGTTGTAAAGTGGACCGAGCCATGCCCAACTGCTGAGAACGGGTTTTTGGATGTTCTTGGGGACCTCTAAACACTGGCTCGTACGGCAGCGATATTCTCGGCCGATCGCCTTGGTCGACTTTTATATGGCCTCTTCGGATTAGAAAGAGCCTTACCAGTCGAACATTTTTCGTATAAACGCTTAATGGTGTTCTTAGAAGGCGCACTTCTCACCTTTTTTTATTGTTTTAAAAGCACGTTGAGTTTTCACAATTGACTTCATCTGTTGAATGTAAATTTCAAAGCGCTCGCGTGGCCTGTATTGGTTCATGGTAAAAATCTGCTTGGACTGACGCTTAAAACGCGGTATGTCATTAAGCGATGTGACATCTCTGTCAAAAGTTATGGCGTTGCCAGATGGGTCCGTCGAATATGGACAACCCTGTACAAATTTTCCAGCTTAATCCGTTTACCCTAAACCAATTGTTCCAAATTTAGTACCATTTAGTACAGATATCAAACTAACTTTCCAACCTTGGTTCTCAAACAGAATTTTAAGTTTTTAGCTATATCCGTTTACCAAATGGTACCGTTTTAGATGTTTAATACCCTTTAAGAAAAAATTCGTAAACTTAAAGTTTGAATTTCCAACAATCCTTTGCACACCATCAGTGACTATCATTCCAAATTCCAGAATCATAATTACAATTTGTACCGAATTTATGACAATTAAGTACATATAAGTACGAATTTCCAAAACTTCCTACATAGCCCAATCCTACACTCCTATTGAATGAAAAAAAAAAAATGTGTCTCGTACCATCGCCCGTTACCATGATACTGGTAGCGTATCCCGACGTCAAGGAAGTGGACGGAAGAAAACAGCAACATCAGCAGAAATGGTTCGAAAAGTAAAGAAGCGACTTGATCGAACCCTGCGTCGCAGTGGCCGAAAATGGCTCATGAGCTGAACATATCGCAATATTCTATTCGGCAAATATTGGAAAATGAGCTCGGGGTAAAGCCATTGAAATTCTAAAAAAGTGCAAGAACTTACATCGCCACAGAAAGAAAATAGACTCAAAAGAGGTAAAGAGTTATTTCGCTTGGCCGATAGTGGTGAACTGCCGAATTTGGTTTTCTCCGACGAGAAAACATTCGTTGTCCGGATCCGTTGGTCTATTGTGTCTTTCACTAAAAAAGCAAGGTTGGCACTAAAAAATACCAAAGCGTCGATCACCTCAAGCAAGAGCTTCGCCGGGAATGGTCTAAAATACCGCAGAGCAACATTCGGGTAGCGTGTGACGGTTTCATTGGCCGTTTGAATGCCATAATTTGTGCCAAAGGTGATCAATTCGAACAAATCTAAACTTATTCTAAAATTTGATGCTATTTCCGACATTTTTTGCTTTCATTCAATTAAATTTAAAAAAAAAATTAAAAATTGTGGCGTTTGTCTTGGTTGTAGTTTTTTATCTCACCCTGTACAGCATCCTCAAAAACAATGTGCACTATTTTTGGTACCTTGTAATACTTTTCGTGCCCTTCTAGTACGAGATTCCATATACCCAGGTGTACCTAAATCTTTAACCAAGAGTGACCCTCACTCAAATTACGAGATTCTAGCTTCAGCCGTTTCCAGGAACTTTAAATTGCACCTATTTCTTCTAATTTGGCCTTAGTTTCATAGATGATCAGACTATTGGGCAGTGCATAATCGATATAGAATTTCATGTTTTACGAAATCAAACATTATTATTATGAGAAGTGGCAAACATAATATACCCCCAGCTTATGGTGGAGGTTAAAAAAGTGTATAATTTTTAAAAATGTCATAGTTTCTGGGAAACTAAAATAATAGAGTCCATTTTCAAACTTGGTATCATTAATCTACTTTGAGGTTAAAACATAAAATGATTTATTTTACTTTGCCAAATATTATCAAATCTTCTTTTTATTGGTTATGAGACACTACAGCCGAAAGTAAGCTTTGCAATCGAATTCTAAAAATACACACTTGCCTGGAAAATTTTCCATATTTGATTTAAAACCCGGTCTCTGAAGTTCTCCCTTAAATGTCAAACATAAAGAACTAAATATTTTTCCCCATTTATTATTAAATTCCAAATAATTTTATTTTTAATATTTTCCATCACTTCCTGTCACAAGTTAACTTGCGCGTTCAGTGTTGCGGGTGCTAAATTTATTATTCGGGAAAAGAAATCAAATCATCTTTTTTGCCACCCGATGGAGAATAAATAATCGCTTCCCACGCATTCCCGATAACCTTTTCACGATGGCAGAAAAAAAAAGTGAAAACAAGAACCGGTCGTTTTCATAACGTCCAAGGGGTAACTGTTTTTACCACGAAAACGAATTAAATTTATTTGGGTGTGTGTGTATCTGTGTGTGTGTATGCAAGGAATAAAGTTAATATGTCAAGTTTCCGGTTTTAAAATAAGGTGAAGTAAAAAAAAAATAAATACAAATAAACAAAATGTTATTAAATATCTTGTTTTTTTTTTTCTTCGGCTAAGATTGCATTGCCTTTATATGGTGGTGGAGAGAAGAAAGAAAAATTGATTACGTGCTGTGTTTTTTCGCAATTGATTGACGTTGTACTCCTGCGGGTGAATCTCTTCCGAAACAAGACAGTGACTGGAAGCATGACAAGGTAAGAAATATAGGTCTTTTTCGATAAGGAGTGACTGACAGCGAATTTGATTTGTGCTATCAAGGTTATGTAGGGCAAAAAGTTGAATCTAAATCAGTAGAGGGGTCCCAAATTCAGTTGCCATTCGGAGGAAGTCTTAAGACAAGAGGAAGAGAAAATATGACCAGGATTTTAAAATGGTTAAAAAACGGCAGGAGTCGCTATTAATAAACAAAAACAAGTTAAAAAGTATCAGTCGGTATTGCCGACAGATATATACCCTCAGCCTATGTTCGATTAAATAATCGAAATATATTTGACTAGAGTTACAATTATTCAAACGTTTGACCCTCTATGGAGCCGGTTTTGAAGGAATGGGCCAATATTGTCCATATTGTATCAGACCCAAAAATATGATATAAATATTCCAACGTTCCTGGAATTGATCATATTGACTCACTCCCTCACTTTTTATGAGATATGTAATAATTTTCAGAAAATGTTAAAATGTGCGTGATGTACCATATAGAGTCTTCTGAAATATTCCATTTTTATACTTCATCTGATACAAATAAAAAATATTGAGCGAAATATTGGGCTAAATTACAAGAAAGGATAGTTATGTCCAATTTTATGCGAAATCATAAATTCCGATAAATATCATATTCATATCAGGCTTCTTATTGAGAGAAATATTTGATGATAGCAAGTAGTAAAGAATTGCTAAATTGTTTCGAAAGTTATGACAGATAAAATTATTGAAAATTGTGACCCTTTGTGGGTGAGGTACCAGAAGGGGTTCGCAGATATATATCAACTTCATAGCAGATCTGGTGTTAGCAAAAAAATTTTTATGTGTGAAATTTGAAGAGATTTGGATGCTTATTTTGTTTCATTGGAGCGTTTTGTTTTTCAAAATCTTGAACCCTAAGTATGGGGGAGGTACCAGAAGAAATGGTTCGATCTATACCACCTTTATAACAGATCTTGTGTTGATAGAAATATTGAGATGTGCCAAGTCTAAATGGAATCGGATCTTAATGTGGCGTTTTATGAGCTTCGTGGGTATTCAAAATTTCGACACTTTGTGGGGGAGTTACCAGAACATAAGGATTTGCAAAGTTTGAAAAAAATCGGATTATTGCTTCTCTTTATGTGCAGAAAAAATTACATATATATTTTTTTGTTTTTGAAAATTTCGACCTTTTGTGGGGGAGTTACCCGAAGAAGTTGACCGATACATTCCATTTTTACACCAGACCTTGGACTAATAAAATTATTGGGATGTGTGAAATTTGAAGACAATCGGACTCTTACATCACATTTTATAGGAGTTGTAATTATTCAAAATGTTGACCCTTTGTGGGGGAAGTACTTGATGGAGTGGACCGATATTGTCCATTTTCGCACCTGACCTGGCACTGATGAAAATATTAGGATTCGCAAAGTTCGAGCAAAATCGGATTATCCTTTCTCTTTCTGTGCAATAAATTATTTTCTTTGAAAATTTTGACTTTTTGTGTGGGAGGTACCAGAAGAAGTGGACCGATATTGCCCATCTCCGAACTCGATCTAAGTTTGACAAAAATATTACGATGTACCAAGTTTGGATTAAATCGTATACTCCCTTCGAGAGTTATCGTGCGCACCAGCCAGCCAGACAGACGGACGGACGGACGGACATCGGTAGATCGACTCCAAATGTTCTGAAACGGATTTGGTCCAAAGAGACCTAGGGTCTAAAACCATTATTTCGACTAGGCACATTTTGACAGTATCAAATGATATATACCCTCTGTAGCCATATGGCTGAGGGTATAACAAGTAAGCAAAGGCTATAGTCGTGAGGGGCCGACAATGTGATACCCTACAACACTACAACATGTTAGAAGTCCCCTTATATACACATCAATTTTGGAATATTTTGATTTTAAAATGATGTCACGAGACCTTGACATTTGCCCAATATTTAAGCACTCCGTCATACTGTTAGTTGTTTTCGTCCATTTTCCATCAAAAATGCTAGAATCCTTCCCTGTCCTTAATTCTCTTCTCAGGCGTATCGATTGGCTTCAATTGTGTGATCTGGATTTTTTTCTGTTTTTGGTTCATTTGAACCCCTAAATATTTTGCGACCATCTCCAAAAGCAAGAGGCCCCTCTGGGTCTCTAAATTTAGACTCATCTATATGATTTACTTGTCTACGATATTTGACTATATTCGTCAACGAAATCGGCATAAAAAGCCAGAAGTTCGGCTTTTGTGTATTTAGGATATCGCCTGTAAGTAATGCTGGTATTTTTTCACACAAAAGTAGTGGTCCATTCTACTCGCTGTCCTAAACTCTAACTTTATGAGAGGTTTCGTGTCCTTTGGTTTCTATTTGTGACCTTTATAACGGCTGCAAAATCAGGAACATTTTTAGTTGTTGGTCCATTTTAACCCCCAAATATATTGCGGACATCTTTAAAACCAATAGGCCTAGCTCGTTTGAGCCTAACCCTACACTTATGGAAATTTTTGTGAGGATCGGACGATATTTGCAATACTTATATAATATTCCCAACCTGTGTTGTAAGGTGAAAAAATATTACAAAATATTATAAGTCAAATTGAAAAAATCACATGCGATAAAAAATATGAAGAAATATCATTATTGGCATACTTTTCTGCGTTTTTTTTAGATTTTATACTTTTATGTCAAGAGGGCATTCTGAATTGACAAAATTTGTCAAAATCGGTCCAGCCATTCTTGAGATATAAGCATTCTACCTAACATCCCCTTCCTTTGTATATATACATTGTATATATTTCGCTATATATATCCGATATATTTACTATCGGCATCTACGTAACGGTCAGAACTGTCCTGTTCGTCTATTTGTGCGCCGGGACTAAAAATATTCGCGGTTTAATGGAAATATTGACTTTTATTTAAAAAAAAAATGTTATTGTCTATTTCACCCTCTAAATATTAGCCGATGACCATCAAAATTAGAAGGCTTCTTCCCAGTCCTAAGCTGTAGCCCCATGCTAACTTCCGCGTTGATTGGTCTATAACTGCAATTGCAAATTTTCAGTTTTTGGTCCATTTCACCTCCATTCTAAATTTCGTGAAGATCGGGCCATGATTGGGACAAATTAACATGGAAAGACGGACGGACGGCGAGATAGGAAGATCCATATAAACTTTCCTATGTGGGAAATCAATATTTCGAGGTGTTACATAATTTTTGGCCCAATCAAACTTATAATTCACCCAACACATAGTGTTGTAGTGTATAAAAAAGAAAAATGTTATATTATGATTTTTTCTAATGATTGTACCCCAAAAACTTTTGAATTTTTGTTTACTTTTTTTTTTTAAATAAATAAAAAAATTTGAGACACAGATTGAGGTTTACAAACTTTCCTTTTGAAGGTTATATTTCACAATGTAGCCTCAATTCAGGCGCTATAAAATTATTTAGGCTTCCTCTAAAAACTTTATATTTCTACAAGAATTGGTTTCTCGCGATACTGTTGCTCAATGTAACCACCACATTTCGTAATCCCTCTATCAGTTCATTTGCTGCTATCCCTGCATTTGTCCTTCTACGATACCACTGTTCAACTGCCATAATGTTTTTAACAAACGTTTGTTGATTTGTGGAACATTTCAAATTCCCAAGATACCCTTGCATGCATTCCGGGCCATACAAATATTTACTTACCTACATACAGGATATACATACATATATACAAATGTATATATGAACAATAATTGAAACCATAGATGTTTGTACACATGTATGTGTGATGCTGTGCAAAAACAAATAATACTACGGATTTACGTACAACACATGTACAGATAAAATTCTCATCCTTAAATGAGTTGTCTATCACCGCAGGATATTGTTTTTATGCCATCTCTACGATGATTTTTCTATGGCTACAGAGCGAGAGCGAGAGAGAGATTTTCCTCATGTTGCTGGTTTTCCCATGAAATGATTTTAATTAAATTTTACTTAACGTGAACTTCATCATCATCGTCATCGGCAGTCCCATCATCATAATCATCATCGTCAACTTCGATGTCGTTGCTGTCGTCGTCTTTGTTTGCCAGTCAACCTTGTTCCTGTCTTTGTCTCCGTTGCCATGGCACAGTTTATTGTTGTTTCTTTTTTGTTTCTTTTTTTTCTTTCTCAAATTTCATTATCATTAACATCATTATCGTTTCGCTGTGATAATGAACACTCATTAATCCATATGTACTCGAGTGTGTTTACACTTGCGAGTAATGCTCCATTGAATGATAATAAACTAAAATAAATATATACTGAGATTTTAATGGTTATGAATACTTGATGTGGATTTCTTTATTGTGGAGGGGGGTGTGTGTGTGGGTTGTGGGAAGTGCCAAAGCAAACTGATATAAAAATATTCTTCCTTCTAGAAATAAGAAAATCGAAGTTTCCTTGATGATATTGGTAAACAATATCATAAACAAATAAAATAAATTATTTTTGATAGAATTGTTTTTTCTAGGTTTAATAGGTTATGAGTTTATTTTTAAAATTTATGTAATTTAAAACTCATGAAAAAGGATGTAGTTCAGGAATCCTTTCAATAGTTGAAAATAAATAACTAGAATTTACCTATAACGTATTAACTAAGAATTAAACAACTACAACTTTTTACAAAATTAAGCGAAAAATTCATAATTTTTAAGGGAAATATTAATAGCTTAGAATAGATCCAGAGTACAAATAGTATATATCGGTAAACTTTTTTAGTGTCTTACACAACAAAGCTTCAAGTGTCGTTGAGAATATTTTTATGTGCATTTTTGAAAGTAATTTTCAAGGTCTTCCCGGAAAAAATCTTAGTTTTGATTTTTGTAATATATCCTGAAAAGCTAACAATTACATCGTCACCCTTTTAAAAACATTGTTTCAGGCATTTTTCAAAAAAAAAAAAAAAAAAAAAAAAAAAAAAAAAAAAAAATAAATAAAATAAAATAAATAAATAAATAAATAAAAAAAAAATAAAATTGATAAGGATTTGAGACCAACAAGTCGTGGATTTTTTAAAATCCGTATTTGGATGTACTCAGATTCCGAATGCAGATGCAAGAATATCCTGATATTGCAATATATGCAAAAGGAAGCGGGAAAGTCTTATAGTTCCTATCCCATATGAAATCAGCGTCCGATTTTTGAAAAACTTAGGACATATCAATATTTTAGCCTATGAATACAACAAGTTTGAAAATGTAAAATATCGGTCCTCTGCCACATATTTTACTCATAAAGTTCATACTCTTTTTGGTACCTTCTCTGCAAAAGTTTGAAAATGGTGAGACAGATCATAAACTCATCTAGCATCCAAAAAAAAAAAAAAAAAAAATAAGGACAAACAAGTTAAAAAGCAGGCATTTCTGCCGGGCCGAGCTTTGAATACCCTCCACCATTTGGAACGAATTCAAAAATTTTCCAAAAATAAAATCCTTAAAAAATTCTGTTAAAATTTTAAAAATACCGAATATAGCCGTTATATTGGGGTCTATACGATATTGTTTGTCTTAAGCCTATTCAAGCCTATTCATATTCAAACTCGAATCTTGAAATAAACGGTGAATAATGTGGCTAAAATTATTAAAATATCGTATATAGGGTGGTACTGATATGTGGGGCCTATAAGAAGACTGTAGTTCCCATTACGAACTCTAAATACGTAATTTGAAACAATTCCGGTGAATAATGACGCTAAAATCAACAAAATACCGAATATCGGGAGGTACCGTTATATGGGGGCTATATGAAAACGTAGACCTACATGGCCCACTTACGAACTTATTCTGCCTACTGCCAAAATAAACATGTGCGCAAAATTTTAGCCTTCTATCTCAATTCGTTCGAAGAAGCGTGATTACAACAGACAGGCGGACATGGCTAAATCATCTTAGAATTTTATACTTATCAAGAATGTATATACTTTGTTGGGTCTGACATGAGTATTTCGAGGAGTCACAAACGGAGTGACAAAGTTAATATACCCACCATAGTATGGTGGAGGGTATAAAAAATACAACAAAGGAAACGCCAATTTTTTACATTTTTTTTAATTTTATTGAATTAAAGCAAGAACATCGGAAATAGCATCAAATTTTAGAATACGTTTAGATTGGTTTGAATTTGTCACATTTGGCAGGAATTATGGCCTTTAAACGGCCAATGAAACCGTCATACGCTGCCCGAATGTTGCTCTGCGGTACTTTGGTCCATTTCCAGAGAAGCGCTTCCTTGAGGTGATCGACACTTTGGTATTTGTTAGTGCCAACCTTGATTTCCAAAATATTCCAGACTTGTGGATCTGGATCCAACGGATTGGTATCTGGAGATTTTGGTAGTCATTGTGCGCTGGAAATGAAGCGACGAACCTAATTTTGTAACCATTCTTGGGTGGCACGTGCTGAGTGCGATGGTGCTGAGTTCTGTTGGAATATCCAAGGTCTGCGACCGAAATGTTTGCGTGCCCAAGGCTTTAATACACCCTTCAGAATATTTTCGCGATAATATTCGACATTTATTCTGATGCCACGGTTGATTAATACGTGCGGAGAGCGACCATCGGATGTCATGGTGGTCCACACCATCACCATGGCCGGTGCTCGAGTTCTGGTGGCCAACCAAAGGTGCACATTTTCACCTGACCCCTTTGGCAAGTAAACACGATAATTTTGTTTGTTTACAAACTGCTGGACAAGGAATGTTTTCTCATCGGAGAAAACCAAATGCGGCAGCATTCGGCCAAACGAAGCAACTCTTTAGCTTTTTTTAGCTTGTTTTATTTCTGTTGCTATGTAGCTTCTTGAAATTTTTGGAATTTCAATGGCTTTACCCCGAGTTCATTTTTCAATATTTGCCGAATGGAATATTGCGATATGTTCAGCTCATGAGCCAACGCGTGTTTCGATCAAGTCGCTTCTCTACTTTTCGAACCATTTCTGCTGATGTTGCTGTTTTCTTCCGTTCACTTCCTTGACGTCGGGCACTCCGTAACGACGATATTTGGGGAAATCTATCAACTACGGCTCAGAAATACCTTTGCCAAACTTTATCGAGATCGGTTCAGATTTGGAACCTTTTTCCTTTTATTGTGCACCAAACGTGTAATATTAGCCTAAATGGAATGGAATTTAGCACTTACGACCAAATTGAGCCTACAAATTAGTATGTCAAATTTGTTGAAAATCGGTTCAGATGTGGCTATGCTTCCATATATATTGTACATCCGATTTGCTATATTTGTTCTTCATAGTCGTAATATGCACCCCTTATATTAGGTCTTTTGTACTTTCACAAATTCTTCATAAAAACGTCGATTTGTTATGTGAAGCTCTACAATATATGCAAAGGGGTATAGGGTATCATAAAGTCGGCCCGCCCGACTTTTGGACTTTCTCTATAATTGTAACCTGATTTTGCTGTAAATTGACCGAATTATACATATAGTTTGGCATAGTCTCCATATAACTGTACCTCCAGATATTCGGTATTTGGGTGATTTGTGACACTCTTTAAAGCGGAATTAATTCAAATTTGATATTTGAAATTATTTATAGGTATCACTTCCGATGATCGAAAATTACCTACACTGGACCACACCCTCTTTATAGAAAACGAATTTCCTAAATTCTCTTCTTATTCAAACTTACGGACTGAGTGTGAGAATCATTAAAATTTTTCAAAGTTCTAGCTCTTGCCGATCACTTCATAAAAAAGTTGTAACTTCTCTATTAGCTCATGTAAATATGGATATTGCCGTGTATACCTATCCTTTCATTTTGCCCTTGATATTTATGAAATATTAACAAGTTTTAAAATCAGCGAAGTATATTCTCTTCCACCTCTTTGCGATATTCGCAATAACTTAATACTATTATTTATTTACATACATCGCTCTCGATGTAACGAAATTAACCTTTATACAATTTCTTCTTCCCCACATATTCCCTCGATGCATTGCATATGTAGATGAAATATACACACATACATAGGTGTATATATTTTACAGAAAATCCAGTTAACAAAGATGCTGGTTTTCATGCTAGGTTTGAATGGTCGTTTCTCAAGTTTTTCCACAATTTCAACTTTTCCATTACTTCTTGTGTAGCCGAGCAAATGCTCAGTGGGGCATAAATAAAATCATAAAAGTAACTTGACCATTTATAAAGCAATTACATTAAGGGTGAATATTTATGACGTTTTAAAGTTCTGGCGAATTTGTTGCTGTTCGTGGCAGGATACCAGAAGAAAAAACGTAAACCAAAATAAAAAAGCGGGATATGGGAAAAGTGTTACTTGGCATTGGCATTGAAAGAAGAGTAACATCCGATCCAGATACAGGTGGCTGGCATAAAAAATTTATGAACTGGACGTGATGTTATTAAGTGCGGGATGGAATTAAAATAGAAAGCCATACCACACGAGTGAAAGCTGCTAATTACAATGTTATCTAAACGCAAATACAAAAAAAGGAAGCTTCTGAATAATACATAGCGCAATGTTTCGCTGCTCTGACGAGCATTTTAAAATATTCGCAATTGAAATGAGGGCTATGCAGGAGAGGAATGAAATATCTGGCGTAGGTTGGACTGAGAAAAATAATACAACACATAAAGGATGAAGGTACATACATCCCTGGACGATGGGTAAAATGCTTTAGTGGCATTTCATCACAATTCAGCTGATGATGACTGAAAGCGAAACGCTTTTGATGGAATATTTTATTAGGCGGTGGTGTGGTTTTGAGGCTAGCTCATCACATCTATAGTTGGGGGGTTGGCTGAATTTTATTTTACCTCTTTAATGGATTAAAAATGTTGTAGCCAGCCATGTGGGAATATTGGAAATTAAAAAGAGAGGATTTTGCTGCTTTAGGTTTAAAGATTTTGTTGTCGGAGGTTCAAATACGTTTACATAAAAGAAGGTTGTATGGAGGTTCAGGGTTTGTGAGTCGAGTTATTATTATGTAAAATACAAAACCACCACATCAATTTTTTGGAGGAAAAGTAATTTGCGATTCCATATGCCGTGTAACATTTCATACTAGTAATTTTGAGACTTTCAAGATTTCATATACAGGCGGAGATAAAAAAAACTGCAACAAAGTCAAACGTCGGAATTTTATAATTTTTTTAAATTTTATTGAATGAAAGCAAAAAATGTCGGAAATAGCATCAAATTTTAGAATAATTTTAGATTTGTTCGATTTGTTCAACTTTGGCACGAATTATGACCTTAAAACGGCCAATAGTATTGTCAGACGCTGCCCGAAAGTTGCTCTGCGGTATTATGGCCCATTCTCGGCAAAGCGCTTGCTTGAGGAGATCGACACTTTTTTATTTTTTTAGCGCCAACCTTGCTTTCCAAAATACTCCAGACACAATAGTTCAACGGATTGGCATTCAAAGATTTTTGGTGGCCATTCTGCGCTGAAAATGAAACGAGGAACGTAATTTTGTAACCATTCTTGGGTGGCGCATGCTGAGTGCGATGGTGCTGAGTCCTGTTGGAATTTTCAACGTCTGCGGTTCGCGATAATATTCGGCATTTATTATGCTGGACAACGAATGTTTTTTATCGGAAAAAAAGGAAATTCCGCAGTTCACCATTTTCGGCCAAGCGCATTTTGAAACCACCGCTAAATATTAAATTTCAGAATTTTTTTCCTCTATCCCTTCACCCAATAGCAAATATGATGTCATTCAGTTTTTTTCGTGCAATTATAATGCAGATTTTCAAACCATCTCCATATATCTATCCCAGATACAAATAGAGTCCTTAATATTAAATTTTGAGATTCCAGCTCAATTCCTGTGACTAATATCAAATTTAGTACCATTTGGTACTTTTCGTACGATCCAAAACCACCTTCATATCTCAATTCCAGATACAAACAGCGACCCCTATATCAAAGTTTAGATTTCAAGCAATCTCTTTTCATTCATCTATCCCTACACCCAATACCAAATTTAGCAGCATTTAGTACTTTTCGTAGAATCCACTGACAAATCTCAAACACAGTAATTTAAATACAAAAATTCGATATTTTATCTCTATCCCTTCGCCCGCTACTAAATATACCATCATTCAGTACTTTTCGTACAATTATAGTACAATTTTCGTACACTTGTAGTACGTATTGCCAGAACCACCTCCTTATTACAAACCTAACATCAACAGAGAAACCAATACAAAATTTGAAAAATTCCCTTCACCCCAAGCCAAAATGTTGGAAATTTAGTACCATTTAGTACAGTGTGCACACATTTCAGAAACCCCCTTCATATATCAAACATTCTATCCAACTATGATTTTCATACCAAAATTTTACGTTTTTATCTCTATCCATTCAAATAAAACCAAATGGTACTATTTAAGAAGTTTAGTACCATTTAAGAAGTTTTCGAATTTGAAAAAACCTTTTGGTGCACCTATACTGCACTCCATCAGGAACTTTAATTCCAAATTTCAGAATTCTTTTTTTATTCAATTTTTAGTACATTTAAGTACTTTTCGTACCCTTTTTACGTTTCTAGATTCCAGTTTCACTACTATTATAAATATGTAGGTAACCAAATTTGACTCCTTGAAAGAAACGGCCTAGATTCGTTTCAGGATATTTTGAGACGATCTCTCGATGCCCGCCCATTTGTCTACCTGATTAGAACGAACAAGTAATCCCGATGGAGTTTCCGATTTGGAGAATAGTTTTACCCCACAAACGTTCAAAATTTTAAAAATTATCAAGGAAAGCGAAAGTAATATTTGATTTCGCTCAAATTTTGTATAGCACAATATTTATATTAAGGTCAGGTCCAGCGGAAAAAACAGGCCTACTTCATCTCTTACCTCCATAACCAAAGGTCGAAATTTTATTTAAAAAGTGGCCCATACTCCTGTTTTTGATGTCGCTCGAATAGGGGCGAGCGAGTTTTGCTCGTTGTCGAAAGGGCGCAAAATTAGCTCGAAATCGAGCAGATTTTGCTCTTGCGGAGTATTTTTACTGTTTTTGACATACCCCCCCACCGGACCAAACTGCCCGGGTTCGGATTGACTTCAAGCCGAAAGTCGGAAGAAATTTCTGATTTCGGATGCGAATTCGGTCCGACTTCTGACCAAAAGTTATATGGAATAGTTCACGTGTTATCCTACCGAAGGTTCGGGTGATAGTTTGACGTTTTAGCCGACTTTTGAACCGAGGTCGGAAAGAATTCGCGAAGTCGTCAAAAAAAATTTAAATGCGCAGGATATCGATTTGAAATCGTTCCGAACTCGAAAGGGATATCCCGCGAATTTCTGATTTTTCGCCAACTGTTTACGGTCCATATTCCGAAGACAAGTCACATGAAGTTCTGACGTACATATTAACAACAACTGTCATAATGTATTGACAAAAGCAAGTAGCAATAACCCTCGATTACCCACTTACATAAAGTATCAAACACATGGAATAATTTTCATTTAAAAAATCAGTTAGTTTTCCTTTAACAATATGCCTACAATACAAACGTTTCAAGAAATTGTAGTAAAATCTGGTACCAATATAGGGTAAAGAATCTTGTTATAAAAAAATAATTGTTTTTATCATCAACGACTTTCAATGATCTTTGAACACTAATTGTATAAGTTGATAGTACCTCAATCTTCCCGAGTGCAGTCAATTACGGACCCTAATTGACACCACGGGCATCTCCTCGGCAACTGTCCTCGGCGGAGACCGTAGAGCGCGGATGCCGACGGATGATAGTTGTTGAGTTTGCTCTCTTTGTTTTACACTTTCTCTTATTGGAATATTTGTTAGTGGTAGTAATCGACAAAGATCCTCGACAATCACCGCGATTCTCTGTGATTGTATGAACCTTCGCGTTCACTTGTCGTTCTGTAGTCGAAGTGTACACTTGTCACGCGTTAACCCATTCGTATCGCGGTTATACTAACCGGGCCTCTGACGTCACCCCAAATTACTAAGGTAGGAAATAGAAATACTTCAATAGAGGATGAAACTACTTCGAATTGAATATGAATAATCTCTGGTGTTTCATTCCTTGCAATTTCTTTTCACCATCACCCCACACGAGAATAACCTCTCACCATCACATAATAAGTCTGGGGAGTTTTTGTTGTTACCGCTGTAGAAGTCTGTCCTGAGTTAAACGAGTTGTGCCCGATCGCATTATTGTATCCACAATATATAAGCACAAACCTTTCAAAGAGTGAGTGAGAGAAACGCACTCTAACTTTACAGAAAAAAGTAATAAAAAATATGCTGAGAGTGCGGAACTACGTCGGTCAGACCCGTCGGAAAAAACTTCAGACTTTGAGCATTTGGTTCACTGGCACGTAGAAGAGCATTGTCGCCAATCTGTTGCTTTCGTTATTTCCGTACTTAAAATCAACTGGTACCTACATTCTTCTCTTTTTCTCTTCTTTGATTTTGTACACGATCACCCTTTCTTTCCCCGCAATATCTGAGTCGGTTTGCTGCTATATACACACACACATACACACATTAGTACAGAAAACAAATTTTTCCACTTGTTATTACTCTTAGCGCGAACTCTTGCTCTCTTCTCCAATATAACACAAAAAAGTGAAGAGTAAATTTCTTAAAAAACTCCCACTCTTTGCTGAACATTGCTACGATGAATCAATGACTAGGGTTTCCTAATGTTTCACATATCATGTCTTTTACTTTTCTCGTGTTGCCTTTCCCCATTATATTTACCTCAGCATTATTTCCATCATCTTTTAAGGTTTTCTTAACTTTTTTCAACAAATTTCGTTTCCTTGTTTGATGTAAATTACAAACAAATTCCTTAAAATTAAGTTTTTTCAACATCAAGTTTTTCCCCTTGCCGCACACATGCCCACATTTAATTATCTTCTTTAAAAGGCATAAACCACCACATTGTGCAAAGACTTTAAATCAAGATTAAGCTTTTATTACCTACCCCATTCTGTGTGTTGTTACCAACACACACACACACATGCATGCATCTTACCCCGTTGAGTAAAAAGGAACAAAGAAGAAAAGCAGTAGAAATTAATTAAGCCAAACGCACGTTCGCACACACACACACTCATACACAACACAAACACAATAGCTTAACAGCTTATGCTCATGACTGTTGCATGAACAGCATGCCAGCAAATGTCGTCATACGGCCACGACTACCCACCTCATGTGTCAGTAGCACTTTCGAGTCGTTTGTCCATTGCTGGCGGGTGTTTTTGTCTAAGACACCAGCGAAAGCAGCAGCAACAATAACGACCATGGCAAAAACATGACACTCCAGAACGTTTAATGATTCTGTATGCAAACAGCATTAATGCTGTTATTTCATACTTTCATACCTGTCCTGCCTCAACGCCGCTGGGGCGGCAACGGCGTGGCAGGGGCTTAAATGACAACTTGAGAGTAAAATTTAACAAATTGTCTGGCTTCTACAGCAATTATTCAATTTACTTTCTCCTCACTTCTTTATTTATGCTTAATGTCACGAATGCTGAATTAAGCAACAAATCTTTTTCTGTGTGTGTGTTGCGGTATACGAACCTATACTCTCTTTGGGTGGGAGTTATTGTGATAAATGCGATTATGATGTGTTGCGTATACGTAATATATTTTGACGTTATTAAAATATTGTTTATCATACGCCAGGCATTGCCATGTATTAGATTTGTGGAAGAAAAAACAACTTCATTTTTGTTATAAACGATTGGGTTCCTCTATTGACTACAGGAGACATTGAAGTTTTTTATTGTTCATAGGTCCTCTATCGTTTGAGGTCTTCTCCATAGAAGACCTTGAATTTTGCTATCGACCGTAGTATAACTTAATGTCTTCCATCGCCAATAGGAGACCTCGAGTTCATCCATCGATCATAGGATACCTTGAGGTCTTCTATTGTCCATAGGAGAGCTTGAGGTCTTCTTTTGTCCATAGGAGACCCTGAGGTCTTCTATTGTCCATAGGAGACCTTGAGGTCTTCTATTGTCCATAGGAGACCTTGAGGTCTTCTATGGTCCATAGGGGACCTTGAGGTTTTCTATTGTCCATAGGAGACCTTGAGGTCTTCTATTGTCCATAGGAGACCTTGAGGTCTTCTATTGTCCATAGGAGACCTTGAGGTCTTCTTTTGTCCATAGGAGACCTTGAGGTCTTCTATTGTCCATAGGAGGCCTTGAAGTCTTCTATTGTCCATAAAAGAGCTAGAGGCCTTCTTTTGCCCCATAGGATGTCTTCTATCGCCCCATAGAAGAACTTAAGCTCCTCTAAAACCCGCCATAGAAGAGCTTGATCTCCTTTATCGCCCACCATAGAAGAGCTTGAGTTCCTCTATCGCCTATCGAGCTTGAGCTCTCCTATTGCCCCATAGAAGAGCTTGAGTTCTTCTATTGCACCATAGAAGAGCTTGAGTTCTCCTATTGCACAATAGAAAAGCTCAAGCTCTTCTATTGCCCCATAGAAGACCTCCAGCTCTTCTATTGCCCCATAGAAGACCTCCAGCTCTTCTATTGCCCCATAGCAGACCTCCAGCTCTTCTATTGCCCTATAGAAGACCTCCAGCTCTTCTATTGCCACATAGAAGACCTCCAGCTCTTCTATTGCCACATAGAAGACCTCCAGCTCTTCTATTGCCCCATAGAAGACCTCCAGCTCTTCTATTGCCCCATAGAAGAGTTTGAGCTCTTCTATCGCCCACTTCTGTGGAATGTTTTTATTCTTTTTTCCTAAACAGCTTTTCTTTTTTTACTCGGTATTTAAAAATAAACTCTGAATTTTTCAAAAGTGAACACACAATATTTTTTTTTTTGTTTTTTTGCAAAGCTGCTTAGGTTCCGAACGAGGGGAGGTTGCTTGGGAGCAGCTGAGTCGTTATCTTAATGCGAGGCAAATTATTATTCCACCCATCTCGTTTAAATACTGTATCGCTATCGTTGGTAGATCAACTGATGTGTTGATTTTTGTGGTTCTAGTATTTTTTCCATATTTTTTTTTGTTAAAAGAACTTATACCCAATTTCTCAAAAAAAAAAAAAAAAAAAAACAATTTAATGCCTTTTATTTTTTTTAGTTAATAAAGAAAATTATTTTTTAATCTTATTTTTTATCTTTTTTCTTTCAGATTTAATATTGAAGAGCCCACAACAGGTGAGTGGTAAACCATGCATTTTAAACTAACCTCCACTTTTATGGAGTACCAAAAAGTACTAGCTTTTCATTTATCTTACTCATCGTTGTGCAGAAGGAGGAACACCGAACGACTCATGATGTAGCTAATTTTGGTGTTACACTGATGTTGGTTTTTGTTTTTGTTCTTATGCACATAAGCTCTTCCTACGTATCGTCCATTGCTCACTTGGGGTACACGACGGGTATTATATTTAAAAATACTTAGGTTTTGTACACAGATGAGCTCGCTCGCATGAACACACACCCACATATGTGCTTCGTTCAAGTAAAATTTTAACATATGATTTTGTTTCTAAAAAATTATTTTGTTGTTGAATATTACAAGCTACTCGCGTTGTTTTGGACGATGGAGAGTGATAGTAGGGTTGTGCTCGTATATGGGACATTCTGTGAGTTATGGAGTAAACAAATCATGGCCTACCAATGAAAATTAATTTTTGCTCCATAATTAGACACCTCTAGAGATATGAGAAAAAAACAAGTTCAACAAATAAAAAAGCAGTAAGTTCGGCCGGGCCGAACTTTGAATACACTCCATCATTTAGAACGAATTTGAAAATTTTCGAAAAAAATAACATTCACCAAAAATTCTGTTAACATTTTAAAAATACCGAATATAGCCGTTATATTAGGGCCGGTACGACGTGCATCTTCATAGGCATTGTTTGTTACAAGTCATTAACATATTCAAATTGGAAACTTGAAATAAACGGTGAATAATGTAGCCAAAATCATCAAAATACCGTACATAGGGAGGTACCGTTATATAGGAGCTATACGAAGACCTGGACCTGCATAGAAAATTTTCTGTCACAGGCTGTAGCTTCCATTATGAACTTCAAATACGACATCTCAAACAATTTCGGTGAGTATTGTACCTAAAATCGTCAAAATACCGAATATAAGGAGGTACTGATACATGGGGCCTATACAAAGATCTGGACCTGCTTTAAATACCAAATTTGAAATAAGTCCTGTGAATAATGTCGCTAAAATCATCAAAATACCGAATATCGGGAGGTACCGTTATATGGAGGCTATATGCAAACGTGATTACAACAGACGGACGGACAGACAGACAGACAGACAGACAGACGGACATGGCTAGATCGTCTTAGAATTTTACGCTGATCAAGAATATATATACTTTGTTGGGTCTGACATAAATATTTCGAGGAGTTACAAACGGAATGACAAAATGGATATACCGTCCATCGGGTATAAAAAAGGACAGCTACGTCTTCTAGTATTACAACTACTTAAGTAAGTATTTCAATTGAAGTGCAAGCAGTTTGCTGTTCGCGAAGGTAGAATATTAGTTTTCCACCCATTGGACCTGTGACGAAGTCATTCTTGCAGCTTGTAAAAGGGCGAATATGTGGGTAATGCGAAATAGCAGTGATTCTTTTTTAGAAAATGCACTTCCGTTGTAATGGGTGTGCAATGTGTCGTATCAAGAACCAGAACTTCAAAAACTAATTCGTAAATAAAATATCAGAAGGAAAGTTTGGCATAAAAATCCTAATCTGAAACCCATTTTTCGAAACAGACATCGAACTGCACTACACACAAGGTGAGAAAAAAAATTTGCAACAAAGTCAAACGGCATAATTGTTACGTTTTTTTTTTTTAATTTTGTTGAATGAAAGCGAAAAGTGTCGGAAATAGCATCAAATTTTAGAATAAGTTTAGATTTGTTCGAATTGGTCACATTTGGCACGAATTATGGCCCTCAAATGGCCAATGAAACCGTCACACGCTGCCCGAATGTTGCTCTGCGGTATTTTCGCCCATTTCCTGCGAAGCGTTTGCTTGAGGTGATCGACTTTTTGGTATTTTTTAATGCCAACCTTGCTTTCCAAAATACTCCAGAAACAATAGTCCAACGGATTGGTATCCAGATATTTTAGTGGCCATTGTGTGCTGGAAATGAAGCGAGGAACCATTGTAACCATTCTTGGATAGCGCGTGCTGAGTGCGATGGTGCTGAGTCCTGTTGGAATGTCCAAGGCCTGCGGCCAAAATGTTTGCGTGCCGAAGGCTTTAAGACACCCTCCAGAATATTTTCGCGAGGGACATTCGGCATTTATTCTGATGTCACGGTCGATTAATACGAGCGGAGAGGGACCATCGGCTGTTATAGCGGCGCTTGAGTTCTGGTGGCCAACAAATTACAAATTGCTGGACAACGAGTGTTTTCTCATCGGAGAAAACCAAACTCGGCAGTTCACCGTTCACCACAAGCGAATCAACTCCTTAGCTCTTCTGAGTCTATTTTCTTTCTTTTGCGGTGTAAGTTCATGCACTTTTTGGAATTTTAATGGCTTTACCCCGAGCTCATTTTCCTTATTTGCCGAATGGAATATTGCGATATGTTCAGCTCACGAGCCAGTTTCCGGCCACTGCGACGCGGGTTTCGATCAAGTCGCTTCTCTACTTTTCGAACCCTTACTGCTTATGTTGCCGTTTTCTTCCGTCCACTTCCTTGACGTCGGGCTACGCTACCAGTACCACGGTAACGAGCGATGGTACGAGACACAAAAGATTTATTCACCTTTAAATGCTGGAGTGGTCTAGCGATAGCCACTTGTGGTTTTCACACTTTCTCGCTCGATTTCACGAATAACTTTTTTTTTTCTGAAAAATTCTCACCAAAATGCTTTTGTACGCTTGTAAGCTATATAATAACCTGTCATTGGAATAATTTTAACAGCTATCGTACTAATGGCTTAGAAATGACAACAGCGTTAAATTGGTTGCATTTTTTCATCTCACCTCTCGTTAAATGTCGTGTCAGTAGGAAGATAGTATATATAATAAGAAACGATCCATATGAATAAGCACACATTGAAACTTCCTCTCCAAGTCATCTAGTGCACTGCTGTGCAGTGCAGCCATTGTGACACAATTTCACACATTCCCTCGCAGTACATCATCTCGGTGTGCAACAGGAGAAGTGGCTTTGTTAAGTTTGTTTTCAAATTTCCTGTTGCATACGGTGTGGGGGAAATTAGTAAAGTTCCGCTAACACAACAGCAAAATGTTATGCCATTGGCGGGGGGTTACATTTCCATGCATTTCCACGAGCAGACATACATATATCGCTGTACATCTTTGGTGTACATTTTAACAATGTTTACATACATCTCTTTTTCGTTATTAAGAATGCTAGACAACAAACTTGCAGGATAACACAAGTACACCACATTGTTAATTTCTAACAAGTTTTAGAGAATGTTTCCTTGGGTGAGGATAAACTTTTGAAAATCCCTATTTTATTGGGGTGATTTTAAGTTGCCTGTTAGTTTTGCTTGAGTTAGTGAGGAATTAAGTTAAGAAACATCTACAAATTAATTTAAAAATGTTTGGTGGATATGTTGGTGGGATAAGGGATGACCTAGCATTAATGCAAATATTGAGATTTGCAAGGTTGAAGCAATATCGGATTATCACTTCTATGCCCAAAATATTTTTTTTATGAAAATTTGACCTTTTTACATGAGGTACCGGAAGGTGTGGAGCGATATTGCCCATTTCCAAACTCGATCTAAGGTTGATAAAAATATTACGATGTTCCAAGTTTGGACAAAATCAGATACTCTCTCCGATAGTTATAGTGCGCACCAGCCAGACAGACAGACGGAGGGGTATCGCTAGATCGACTCCAAATGTTCTGAAACGGATTTGGTTCAAATAGACCTAAAGTCGAAACCGTTATTTCGATGAGGCATGTTTTGGCCGTATCAAATTATATATAACCATATGGCTGAGGGTATAGGAAGTAAAAAAAAAACAAGTAAAAAAGTATCGATCGGTTTTTCCGACAGATGTATACCCTCAGCCAATGTTCGATTATTATAAAATATTTTGACTTCTGTTATGAATTTGGAAACTATTGACCCTCTATGGGGTGGGTTTCGAAAGAATGGGTCGATATTGTCCATTTCGTATCTGACCTATATAAATATGACATTTTTTAAGAGTTATAATTATTCAAAATTTTGACCCTTTGTGGGAGAGGCATTTGATGGAGTGAACCAATACTATCCATTTTGGCACGAGTCCTAGAACGGACGCAAATATTAGGATTTGCAAAATAAGAGCAAAATTAAATTATTGCTTCCCTTTCTGTGCAGAAAATATTTTTTTTCGAATTTCGACCATTTGTGGGGGAGATACTAGAAGGAGTGGACCGACCTTGGATTAATATAAATATTAGGATGTGTGAAATTTGAAGACAATCGGACTCCTTCGTCACATTTAATGAGAGATTTAATTATTTAAAATGTTGACCATTTGTGGGGGAGGTACTTGATGGAGTCCATTTTCCATTTTCACACCTAAAAATGTCCAAGGAGTCCGTTTTCATACCTGACCTAGCACTGAAGAAAATATTAGGATATGCAAAGTTGGAGCAAAATCGGATTATCCTTTTTCTTTTTGTGCACAAAATATATTTTTTTTTGAAAATTTCGTTCTTTTGTGGGGGAGGTACCAAAAGGAGTGGAACGATATTGTCCATCTTAACACCAGACCTTGGGTTAATATAAATATTGCGTTGTGTGAAATTTGAAGACAATCGGATTCTTACATCACATTTTATTAGAGTTTTAATTATTCAAAATTTTGACCATTTTTTGGGGAGGTACTTGACGGAGTGGAGCGATATTGTCCATTTTCACACCTGACCTAGCACTGATATAAATATTAGGATATGCAAAGTTGGAGCAAAATAGGATTATCTTTTTTCTTTCTGTGCATAAAATATATTTTTTGAAAATTTCGACTTTTTGTGGGGGAGGAACCAGAAGGAGTGGACCGATATCGCCCATCTCCGAACTCGATCTAAGTTTGACAAAAATATTAGGATGTACCCGATTTGGATCAAATCGGATAACCCCTTCGAGAGTTATCGTGTGCACCAGCCAGACAGATGGACGGACGGGCGGACGGACATCGCTAGATCGTTTCCAAATGTCCAAAGAGACCTAAGGTCTAAAACCGTTATTGTGACTAGGCACGTGTGAACGTATTAAATTGTATATACCCTCTGTAGCCATATGGCTGAGGATATAAAAAAGCTATGTTTGGCCGTGGCGAACTTTTAATACCCTCCACCATTTGGAAGGAACTTGAAAATTTTCTAGAAAATTTCTTACAATTCCGGTGAATAATATCGCAAAAATCATGAAAATACCGTGTTTCGGGGGTTCCGTTATATGGGGGCTATACGAAGACGTGGACCTGAATACAAAAACTTTTGTCATAGGCTGTGGTACACATTACGAACTTCAACTACGAAATTTGAAATAATTCCGCTAAAATCATGAAAATACCGAATAAAAGGAGGTGCCTTTATATGGGGGCTATACGAAAACGTCGGCCGACATGGCCCATTTACGAACTTAACCTGCCTACTTGTAAACTATGCATGAATGCATTCTATCTCAATTCGTTCGAAAGAGATTAGCTAAATCGTCTTAAAATTTTACGCTGATCCAGAATATATATACTTCGTAGGGTCTACCATGAATATTTCGAGGAGTTATAAACAGGATGACAAAACTAATATACCCTCCATAAAATGGTGGAGGGTATAAAATAGGACTCATACTAAGTATTCTGTTCTACTAAAGTTCAGCTCATTTGCTTTGAACTTAAATTTCCAGAAATAAACCAGTTTTCATAAGACAACAATGTGAAAATGTAGTTCCAAAAACTTTCCCCTCTCCAAAATCCAAAAAAAACAAAAACTTAAAACATTTTGTCCATAATTAAGGTATTTGAAACATTTGAATGATTTCTTTAGAAATTATTAAAACAACTTCCTTTCGATTTCCCACTAGTTTTCGAGGAAACTCTCCAAATGAAATACTTATTCATAATTGGGAAATCATTACCGAGAAACATATTCTCATTAAGACAATTCGAAGGGGATAACAAAAGGATGTCATTAAGAAGCAAGAACAACAACAATAACGATCATTAAAATTTCAAAGATTAAAATGTTAACATTTCATATTGAAGGCCAATTTTTCAAAAGCACATGTTATTCGTAGGAATTTTGGGATTTTAATAGGAAACCATTGAAGATTGAAAGCAAAGATTTTTTTTTAACTGAGGAATAAAAGATTACAGCTTATCTCTCAACGATTATGAAAATAAGAAATATTCGTTTGCTGGAATATCGAAAAAATTATTGAGCTTTTGTAATGAGTTCTTAAAAAATTTAGGTCCCAAAACAAAGATATCACCAGTTTAAGGTAAACTTGGAGTCGGAAGTTTACGCCTAGTTGTTTGCATATGTTTAAGTGGCAGCAAATTTAAAGTGTAAGTGCTTTAAAATATTTCTTACGAAATTCAAGATTTCTTAGTTCGAAGATAAGTACTTACAGAATCCACGGTTATTCGGAAAAGAATTCTTGAAAAATCTAAAATTTCTCTGCATGTTATATCAATGTTTAACAGTAAAAAGCGGTACCATTCCCAGGGCCGAACTTTTTAATACCCTCTACTCCATTTGGAGAAGAATTCAAGTAAAAATAGTCTATTAATGCCGAATGACGAGAAATACCGTTAATTGGGGCTAAAATGATTAAACATGATCAAAATACTGAATATGGGAATATACCGTCATGTGGGGGCTATGGAAACACATATACCTTTATAGAAAATTTTCTGCCATAGAAAGTACGGGGTGAGATGAAAAAAACTGCAACAAAGTATTTTTTTAACTTTTACATTTTTTTTTAAATTTTATTGAATGGAAGCAAAAAATGTCGGAATTAGCATCAAATTTTAGAATAAGTTTAGATTTGTTCGAATTGGTCACCTTTGGCACGAATTATGGCCTTCAAACGGCCAATGAAACCGTCACACGCTGCCCGAATGTTGCTCTGCGGTATTTTGTCCCATTCCAGGCGAAGCGTTTGCTTGAGGTGATCGATCCTATGGTATTTTTTTAGTGCCAACCTTGCTTTCCAAAATACTCCAGACACAACAGTCCAACGGAATGGTATCCGGAGATTTTTGTGGCCATTGTGCGCTGGAACTGAAGCGAGGAACCTCAATATGGTAACCATTCTTGGATGGCGCGTGCTGAGTGTGATTGTGCTGAGTACAAGGTCTGCCGCGAAACTGTTTGCGTACCCAAGGCTTTAATACACCCTCCAGATTATTTTCGCGATGAAATTGGGCATTTATTCTGATGCCACGGTCGATTAAAACGAGCGCAGAGCGACCATCGGCTGTTATTGTTGCCCACACCATCACCATGACCGGCGCTTGAGTTTTGGTGGCCATCCGAATGTGCATATTCTCAGCTGACCTCTGTGGCAAGAATCTATTTTCTTTATGAAGGTATCCGATATATCACATATTCACGCCAGATCTTATGTTAAAAATATTCTTATGTGCGAAATTTGAATAGAACCAAAGCATTTTATGAGACTTATAATTATTCAAAATTTTGACCCGTTGTGGGAGAGGTATAAGAAGGAGTACATATCTACCATCTTGACGTCAAATCTAATGGTAGTAAAAATATAAGAATTTGAACAGAATCGGAATCTGGTTTTACATTTTATAAGAGTCATAATTATTCAAAATATTTGACCCTTGTGGGTGAGGTACATGATGGAGTGGACCGATATTGTCCATTTTTCCACCTGACATAGCAATGATGGAAATAGGATCAGGCCGATATCTATCATCTCCACACCATATCTTTTGTTAGTAGAAATATTGATATGTGTGAAGTTTGAAACAAATCGGACGCTTATTTCGCATTTTTAGGGCATTTTGTTATTAACAATTTGATCCTCCTGTGGGGGAGGTACCAGAAGGAGTAGATCGATGCATCTCATCTTCACACCAGATCTTGTGTTAACAGAAATATATGGGTTTGTGAAATTTTAAGAAGGTCGGATGCTTATTTCTCATTTTATAAGAGATATAATTATTCAAAATTTTGAACCCTTGTGGGGGAGGTACCAGTACAAATAGTCAGATTTCTACCATATTTATAACACATCTTGTGATGATGGCAATATTAGGATGTATCAAGTCTGAATGGAAGCGGATGTTAATTACGCGTTTTATGAGCTTCATGGATATTCAAAATGTTCACCCTTAGTGGGGGTGGTACCAGAAGGAATGGTCCGATCTCTACCATCTTTATAACAGAAGTTGTGTTTATAGAAATATTGAAATGTACTAAGTGTGAATGGAATCGAATGTTAATTTCGCTTTTTATGAACTTCATGGATATTCAAAATGTTGATCCTTTGTCGGGGAGGTGCCGGAAGGAGTGGACCGATATATTCCATATTCTCACCAGACCTTGTGATGTGTATAATTCATATAAGACAATCGACCCCTCACATCACATTTTATAAGAGTTGTTATTATTTAAAATTTGTGGGATGAAGTGAAACTAAATTGTCCATTTTCGCACCTGACCAAATATTAGGATTTGCAAAGTTGGAGCAAAATCGGATTATCCTTTCTCTTTTTGTGAGCTAAATTAATTTTTGAAAAATTTGACCTTTTTGGGGGATGTACCAGAAGGAGTGGATCGATATTGCCCATCAATCTAAGTTTGGTTATAATATTACGATGTTCCAAGTTTGGATCACATTGGATACTCCCTTCGAGAGTTATCGTGCTCACCAGCCAACCAGAAGACAGACGGACGGACATCGCCAGATCGACTCCAAATGACCTGAAACGGGTTTGGTCGAAAGAGACCTAGGGTCTAAAACCGTTATTTCGATGAGAAACGTTTTGTCAGTATCAATTGATATATTCCCTCTATAGCCATATGGTATGGATATTAAAATATGGGTCATGTTGGTACTAGTTTTGGTATAGCCCCTATAAAAGGGTATAAAAGAAACCATCCTTCAAAAAATTATCAATTTAGTCCCACGTTTTTCTGAAAACTTTGATATGAAGGTATCCCCTGATTTCAGCTATTTACGGGGTCTTCACTGCATTTTCCAATTGATTTGACTCTTATTTACCATCTTGGTTTCTAAGGGGGTAGAAAACCTCTTCGCAGAAAATTTTCCATGTAGGTAAATGTACCTACTGATTTTACCTATTATTTTACCCGGTTTTACCTTTAGACCCTCAAGGTCTTGACCACACTTTCCAATCGATTTGGCAACTTAGGCTTCTTTGGGTCCAAGTCATGTGAAGTCATCTGATTAAGAACAAAAAACTCGGCTTTATTATTTTAACAATTTCTCTATTTTTTTGGCGTGTATATAAATATTAATTTTTCCCACCTTCAGGAAATTAATTTTGAAAAACAATAATATCCTCCTTATGGTTGTCCAATAAATTGTTTACGACTTTGTTTTATTGATTTTCTTTTTCATTGTCGAATTTAAAAACACTTAAATCGTGTTTTATTGCGTTAATTACTCCTTCGAACACTTTCAACTGCTCGCCGCTTTAGTCAATAAATTAAGAACTCAATTTCCTATGCCATTTAGGGACATAAAACGGAATGAAAAACAAACGTGCTCACATTACCGCTCGTGTTTGCCATATCACGTCACGCTAATTTACGTGTCATGCGATGCTAGTCGCCTAACATGAAGGTGTGCGATGAGACCATGGCCATAGAGGAGAAAGTGGAGATTCTATGAAAATATTTTCTTTAGCCGAGTAAAATCACTTAAGGTTTGCGTGTGCAGGAAACCTAATCGTCTGACAGTCTAGGTACACAGTTGTAAATGTCTCACAAGATTGGTTGTCTTTAAATTTGCTTGGATTTAATTAAGGACCTTACGAATATGTTCGGCGGATGGTAAGTTATGTGGAAAAATGTACAATGTGATAAAATGATGAATTAGATTTCCTTCCCTGAAAATAGGGAAAGTTAAAATATCACCTCTTCCCCCCAATTTTATCCTTCCCCCACTTATATCAATTACCTTAATGACGTTTTAAATTTCTGCTTAAAAATATTTCACTCTTCATAACAATTATCTGTATTGAATTTGTTGGATTACAGGGCGAGAGAAAGGGAGAGAGAGATAGAGAACACCAAAGCTATTGTCATTACTAATTAATTACTTCCAACACTTATCTTTGCAACTCATTTCGACGACCATTTGTTTGGCGAACACAGCCCGACAAGACAAACAGTCCGACACTCGAATGGATGAGCTAGAGCGAGAGCCTTTCGTCGGATGCCGTTGAATGCCGGTCATGATTTAGTCGATACAATACGAATTGTGTAACTTTGGCGAGGTGTACACGTGCAAATCCAATCCAAAGCAGCGTTAATCAAACGCGCAACACAATGCCATTGTGTGAAGGCTGACAAGTGTAGATGATAATTGAACGAATGCATTTAATATCAATTAAAAATTCTGGGCACAATGACAGGCAACAGGAAATGAGAGAGAGATGGAAATAAAAACTATTGTAAGTGGGAGAGGTTGTTGAAATATGAAGGAGGAACTATTATCTACGATGACCAGGTGATTGGTTGTGAAGAAGTAAAGGAATATATATTTATATTTTTTGAAGAGAGGGAAAGAAAGAAAATTAGGGTTGAATAATTAAAGCCAGTTGTGTATGGAGGGATATAAAAAAAAAAAAAGCTGTGCGATCGTTTCATGCTTCTTCTCAGAAGAAGCAGAAATACACCCTGATCTTTGCACTCAACAAATCGCCATTTTTACTTTCAAAAATGTAGGTGACTTCTAAGGATTTCCGGTATGCTCTTTCTGAAAAAAAATATACAACAGCTTTCTGGTATCAGCACTGATTTTTGAGATAACCACGTTAAAACACCAAGTATGAAGGGGTTTCCACATATAATACAAATATTTTAATAGTGTGAAAATGTGCAAATCCATATAAAAAACTAGTAAAGAAAGTCTTAAAGTCGGGCGGGGCTGACTTTATGATACCCTACACCACTTTGCTAATTTAGTTGAGCTGCGCATAACAATTAAAAGTTTTTATGAGAGAATGCAATCATACACGCTATGATTATTATTATAATTTAAAGTTCAAAGAACTAAATATGCCGAAGCATTTGTATCTTTTAAATTCTGAGTTGTATTGCCCATTTGGTGCACAATTAATCTGAAATCGGATAAAAATATATATGGGAGCTATATCCAAATCGAAACCGATCTCGATAAAATTTGGCAAAGATATTTCTGAACGATATTCTGATATATTTCCCTGAATATCGTTGTTACGGAGTGCATATTATGGCTGTGGGTAACAAATATGACAAATCGGATGAACAGTATATATGGGAGTTATAGCTATATCTGAACCGATCTTCACTAAATTTGACATACTAGCTTCTAGACTCAATTCGGTCGTATGTGCCAAATTTCATCCAATTTGGGCAAATATTAGACGTTTGGTGCACAATCCAATGTAAATGGGACGAAGTTATATGTGGGAGCTATATCCAAATCTGAACCGATCTCGATAAAATTTAGCAAATGTATTTCTGAGCAGTATTTGATAAATTTCACCAAATATTGTTGTTACAGAGTGCATATTACGGCTGCGGAGGACAAAAATAACAAATCGTATAAACAATATATATGGGAGCTATAGCTATATCTGAACCGATTTCGATGAAATTTGGCATACTTATTTTGAGGTCCAATCTGATCGTACACGCGAAATTCCATACTATTCGGTCTGATATTACACGTTTGGTGCACAATTAAAGGCAAATCGGACGAAGATATATATGGGAGCTATATCTAAATTTTGACCGATTATCTCCAATTTCAATAGGGTTCGTCCTTGGGCCAAACAAATGATTTGTGCAAAATTCCATACTATTCGCACTGATATTACACGTTTGGTGCACAATAAAAGGCAAATCGGACGAATATATATATGGGAGCTATATCTAAATTTTGACCGATTATCTCTAATTTCAATAGGGTTCGTCCTTGGGCCGAACAAATGATCTGTGAAAAATTTCATCTGGATCGGGCAATAAATGCGACCTGTACTTTGTTTACAAAAATACATGGACAGACGGACGGACGGACATGCATAAATCGACTCAGAATGTGATTCTATGCAGATCATCAAAAGGAACTATGGGTCTATCTCGTTTCTTTTTGCCTGTTACAAACAAATGCACAAAGACATAATACCCTGACCACCTTGTGGTGTAGGGTATAACAAGTTAAAAAGTATCAGTATCAGTTTGCCAGACAGATGTATACCCTCTGTCAATGTTCGATTATTTAAATATATTTTGACTTCTTTTATGATATTCAAATGCATGCCCTCTCTGCAGTAAGTTTCCAAGGGCCAATATTATCAATTTCGTATCGGACCTACATAAATATGATATAAACATTGCGGCGTGCCAGGTTTGGCTTGTTACTTCCTTAACTTTATATAAGAAATGTGATAATTTTTAGAAAATGTAAAAATGTGCGTGAGGTACCAGATATAATCGACCGAAGTATTCCATGTTCATACTACATCTTATACAGATAAAAATATTGGTATGGCCAATGTTACAAGAAAATGGAACTTTTATATCCAATTTTATGCGAAATCAAAAATTCCATATTCATCTCAGGTTACGGGTTGAGAATAATATTTAGATAAAGCAAGTTGTAAAGAATCGATGACTTATTTCGCAAGTTATGAAAGATAAAAGAATTGAAAATTGTGACCCTTTGTGTGTGAGGTATAAGAAGGGGTTCGCAAATTTTTAGCAAACATTTTTGCAAGTGTGAAATATGAAGAGTAGGTTGTTTATTTCGCTTTCTTCGAGCGTTTTGTTTTTCAAAATATTGAACACTATGTTGAGGAGGTACCAGAAGAAATGGTCCGATCTCTACCATCTTTATAACATCTTGTGCTGTTAGGCGGAAGTTAATTTCGTGTTTTATGAGCTTCATGGATATTAAAAATTTTGACCCCTTGTGAGGGAGGTACCAGAGGAAGTGAACCATCTTTAGACCAAATCGTGGTCAATATTGTGATGTGTGTAATTTGAATTTGAGTGGACCGATATTGACCATTTTTGCACCAGACCTAGGTGATGCATTTTGTGGGGAAGTTACCAGAAGGAGTGGGCTTTATCTATTTTATATTATGACAAATGTGAAGAAAATCAAATTGTTATTGCCAATTTTATGTGAGTAATGGTTAATCAAAATGCTGAGCTTTTGTGTGTGAGGTACAAGAAGGAGTGGACCGGTATTGTCCATCTTAACGCCAGACCTTGGGTCAATACAAATATTGAGATGTATGAAATTTGAAGACAATCGGACTCTTACATCACATTTTACGAGAGTTGTAATTATTCAAAATTTTGATATATGGGGAGGTACTTGATGCAGTGAACCGATATTGCCCATTTTCACACCTGACCTAGTACTGATGCAAATATTAGGATTTGCAAAGCTGGAGCAAAATCGAATTATCTTTCGTATTTCTGTACAATAAATATATTTTTTGAAAATTTCGACCTTTTGTGAAGGAGGTACCACGAGTGGACCGATATTGCCCATCACCGAACTCGATCTAAGTTTTACAATAATATTACGACGTATCAAGTTTGGATCAAATTGGATAATCCCTTCGAGAGTTATCGTGCGCCCCAACCCGCCAGACTGACAGACAGACGGACCTGCATCGCTAGATCAACTCCAAGTGTCTTGAAACGGATTTGGTCCAGAGAGACCTAGGGTCTAAAACCACTATTTCTATAAATTTTGTTTTGGTCGTTTCAAATAATATATACCCTCTCTATTCATATGACTGAGGGTATAATAAGGACACTTTTTAGAGAATTTCATGCTTAATTCGCATTTTATGATCTTCATGGCTAGTCAAAATATTGGCCCTTTGTGGCGGAGATACCAGAAGGAGTGGCTAGGTATATCCCATCTTTACACCAGATCTTGTATTAAAAATATTGAGATGTGTGAAATTTGAAGAGAATTATTCAATATTTTTACCCTCAGTGAGCCGGTACATGATGAAGTGTGCCGATATTAACCATTTTCTCATCTGAACTAACAATGAGAATAATATTGGGGTTTGCAAGGTTTGCCCAAAATCAAATTATCCTTTCTCTTTTTACAAGGTAAATTATTTTCTTCGAAAATTTTGACTGCTGTGGAAAGGTACCAGAAGAGGTATACCGATGTTGCCCATCCCTTCGAGAGTGTGCACCAGCCAGGCAGATGGAAACCGTTAGATCGACTCCAAATGTCCTGGAACGGATTTGGTTCAAAGAGACTTAGGGTCTAAAACCGTTATTTCGATGAGGCACGTTTGGCCGTATCATATGATACATACCCTGAGGTATGTTTGCTGAGGGTATAAAAATTGAACTTTCCAAGAGGCATTTCTGCGTTGCGGTAGTTCGTTTAGCATCAATTCTTGATCCAGTTGTATTTTGAAAGGCCTGACCTCGTTGTTGAGTAACAGAGGTACAATTTATGCGAACGGCGACGAATCGATAATTGATGGCCATCATTTACAGCTGCGGTATTTCCTTCAGTTCCACATTTTTGTGGTTCAATGTCCAAAAAAAAAAAAAAGAATTTAGTGCATAATCTAGTCCCAATAGCCTGAAAAGCCGCTTCAGTGAGCGGTTAAACCGATCATTTAATTGAAGAAGTCCGTCATAAACTTAACGGGGCTCTCATTTTCTTGATTTGCAAGCGTTATTCGTTTGTAAGACGATTCATAGTTAAAATATCGACGAAACTGAAAATATTCGATAGTGAAAAGAAAACACGAAACGTGTGTGAGCTATTTGAACCCATATTGCCAAAAAAATAATAGATAAAAATTCACCCTTCTTAAAGTTTTTTTTTTTTTTTTCATATAAAGGTACCTCCCGATATTCGGTATTTTGATGACTTTAACCACATTATTCACAGGAATTGTTCCAAATTTAGTATTTAAAGTTCGTAATGAAAACTACAACCTAAGACAGAAAATTGTCTGTGCAGGTCCACGTCTTCGTATAGCCCCAATTTTTTTTAAGTTTCGCATTTGAATATTGTATTGTCTTATGACAAATGTTACTTATGCAGGTCCATGTCATCGTATAGACCCTAATATAACAGCTACATTCGGTAATTTTAAGATTTTAACAGAATTTTTAACGGATTTTATTGTTTTTGAGAATTGCCAAATTCGTTCTATATTGTTCCGCCCTGCAGCTTTTTTTTACTTGTTTTATACATACAAGAATGTATTTAGAACTAATTTAAATAGAGTATCCCTTATATGACTTCTTCGCATACGAAAAATTTTCTATATCTTATTATCATTTGTTTTAATTTTTTATATTTTTTTCTAGCAAATGGAAAAGTTATAATTCCCTTTAAATACACAATAGAGTTTAATGTCATTTTCAATTACAAAATTTAATCCAATGCTGCTTATCCCTAACATTGTGTAAAAATATAACAATTAACTTATTTGCAAAGCATAACAGCAAACAAAAAATGTCACGCTCTATGTAGTGTTACACAACTAATTTGCATAAAACACTCGAAAATGTATTCCTGACGGGAAGTGGAAACAGACAAAAAAAGTTCTACACTTTTTCAATGATGTTTGGATTGGTAACAGATGTGACGGGGATTTGAACAAAAACTGTCAACTGTCACTAACACAACATTCTGAGTATAGGAAAACGTTGTGTTATTACTTTACGGTATAGGGTGGTGTAGAAATGTAACAAAATGTTAAAGATTTAGGGAAACTAAAACAAATTAACAGCTACAATTGCCGCATCTTATATCTTCTTGGGAAAAAAAAGTAAAAACATTTCATGATTTAATATTTCAAGCTCAAAGAGCGTACTATCTTCTTTTTACTCGATATCACTTTAGCACTTGTGTGTGTGTGTTACAAAATTTGATATCTTAATTTCGCCCCACCCTATAACAGTAATTATGGTTTGGTGTTTGATGTGATTATTTAAATTCTTTTCTGTAGTTGCTTTAATTTTCCTGCAAAAGGAAATGAAATTAGATTTAATATTAACGATAATGACTAGCATGGGAAACTGTGATAATTATAATGAGAGGACGGGCGTATCTGCCAGTTTGGTTGCCATTGAGGTCCCTTTGTAGCGGTACTGTTAATTGATGTCAAAGTGGCAACAGTTGTTTAATTAGGGCAAAAACCCATTACCAACGGAAACTGTGGAAAATTTAAATAAAAGACCTTAACAATTGAATTGAACATTTGCCATGAAAACGGAAATGTTGTGTGAATTGTAAAAAATTGAGAGATGGAAAAGAATTTTGTTATTTTTCGTTTTAAAATAATGTTGGGAAATGAAAACAAGGGAACATTATAATGAAATATACTACACAAATTTACGTGGAAACCGTATTTATCTTCGGAGAATAAAAATATAAAATCCTAGCAGTTTGTTTGGAAAAAGTCATCTAAATCAGAAAAATACTTCAAATCGTAAATTAAATATTATACAATAAATATAATACAACTTTGTAAATTGCGGGCGTATATTGACATACTTGCAGGATGTTTACGAACTAAATAAAAGAAATTATAAATTTAACTTAAGTATCAATATCAGTAATGTAGGGATTTGTTGTTTTACGTGTTATAGTGGTCACATTTATCATCCGATTGAAATTAAATTTTGCAAACAATATTTATTTGGCCCAAGGACGAACCCTATTGAAATTGGTGATAATCGGATGATTTAGATGTAACTCCCATATATATCTTCGGGTTAAATGTGCACCAAATGTCAAATATAAGTCCAAATGACCTGTATTTTGTAAGTGATATAGCTATGGCTCCCATATATATGTTTCATCCGATTTGGGGTTTTAAGTACCTCACATGCATAATATGATATTTGGTACCGGAAGAAGAATGATATTTGGTACCGGACATCATATGCTGCTCAAAAATACCTCTACCAAATTTTATCAATATCGGTTCAGATTTGGATATAGGTCCCATATATATCTTCAACCGATTTCAGGTTAATTTCGCACCAAATGGCCAATATCTGTCTAGAAAAAAAATCAGAAAATCGGTTCAGATATAGCTATAGCCCCACATAAAATTCATAAAATTCCTCACATTTGTAATGTGCATTTGATAACAATATTTTGTATATTTCGTACCAGATATCTTATAAAGCTCGACAATGCCTTTGCCAAATGTTGGTCGAAAACGTCTAATATTTAGATATAGTTCCCATATATATATCCTTAATCCCACTTTAAATAATGGCTAATTAAAAAACAACGATTATTTTTGATATTTACTAAATCGTGGACATATAAAGTAATTTTATGCCAGACGGATAGGTACCCACCTAATCCCGGACAATCGCATCTGAAGCTGGAGCTATACTTATAAAAATACTACATAGCATGAGGTACTATTAAATGGGGGCTGTACAAAAATATAACCATGTATACACATTTTTTTAAGGGACTGCTTACTTGAAATATCAATTTTTTAGATGTTGCATCAAAAATGTAGTTAAAATCATAAAAATACCGTGTGATACCCCGGGGTATTTAAAGGTATTTTTTTCAAAGGGATTAAAACCTATTACGAACGTCACCATCAAATTTCAGAAAGAAATCTTTCAGTTAGATTTTAATTCCAGATATCGACCAATCTACATTTTTTTTCGAAAAGGATTGGCTTCCCTCTTTCCATACCAAGTTTCAGAATATTTCATTTGATTATTAAAAATCAACATAATTCCGAATATTAAGGGGTACTATTACATAACGGCTATAAAACTATATGGTCCTTCAAATTCTATTCTCTGCCAGAATATTGGTATTAAATACCAAGTACCAGACAATTTATGAAAAACTCTTCAGAGATTATTATATGGGACTATACAGGGTGAGATAAAAAAATACAACAAAGTCAAACGCCATAATTTTTACTTTTTTTTAAATTGTATTGAATGAAAACAAAAAATTTCGGAAATAGCATCAAATTTAAGTTTAGATTTGTTCGAATTGGTCACCTTTGGCACGAACTACGGTCTTCAAATGGCCAATTAAACCGTCACACGCTGCCAGAATTGCTTTCCAAAATACTTCAGACACAATAGTCCAACGGATTGGTATCCGGATAGTTAGGTGGTAGAATCTCAAAGGTCTGCGGCCAAAATGTTTGCATGTCCAAGGCTTTAATACACCCTCCAACATATTTTCGCGATAGTATTCGGCATTTATTCTGATGCCACGGTCGATTAATACGAGCGGAGAGCGACCATTGGCTGTTATGGCCATCCACACCATCACTATGGCCGTAGCTTGAGTTCTGGTGGCCAACCGAAGGTGCACATTTTCAGCTGACCTCTTTGACAAGTAAGCACGATCATTTTGTTTGTTTACAAACTGCTGGACAACAAATGTTTTCTCATCGGAGAAAACCAGCTTCGGCAGTTCACCACTTTCGGCCAAGCGAAGCAATTCTTTAGTTCTTTTGGGTCTATTTTCTTTTGTTGCGGTGTAAGTTCTTGTACTTTTTCGAATTCCAATGGCTTTACCCCGCCCTAGATAATTTTTTAATATTTGCAGAATGAAATATTACAATATGTTCAACCATTTTTTCTTTCCGAACCATTTCTGCTAATGTTGCCGCTTTCTTCCGTCCACTTCCTTGACGTCGGGCTACGCTACCAGAGTCACGGTAACGAGCGATGGTACGAGATACAAGAGATTTATTCACATTTAAATACTGGAGTGCTCTAACTATAGCCGCTTGTGGTTTTCCAGCCAAATATGAAAAAATCAAACTATCACGCTTGAATTCCATCACGAATAACTTATTTTCTTGAAAATGCTCACCAAAATGCTTTTTACGCTGTTAAACAATATAATGAGCTGTCACTGGAATAATTTTAAAAGCTGTCGGGCGAGTGGCTTAGAAATGTCAACAGTTTGAAGTTTGTTGCAGTTTTTTCATCTCACACTGTATTTCGTTATTTAAAATCTAATCATTTATATCTAGATTTCAAAGATTCCAAAAAATATTGTTTTGAAAATTTCAAAAAACATTCCCTCTCTATCCCTATACCCTTTCCCTATTCAAAACGCCTATATACGTGTCTTCTATTTTTAGCTCTGCTTTCATCCTTTTCTGGAGAGTTTTTTTTTGGTTCAGTGCAATGGTGATTGCGTATAATTTCAAAAACTCGCTTTTAACCGTACCCACACATTTAGCTGTCTAACCTTGAAACGGAAATCATTAATACCCGACAATCGAACACCACAACAATTTATGCAAATCTTGCCAACTTAAGCTTTAATATTTTTGGCCATAAAAATAGTAGTCCACAACACTTCGGAACAGCACGTTGAATTTAAAATATATTTGCAAACAAAAATCTGTTATACCTGAGTGACTTCATTTTTGTGATGAGGGTAGAATCGAATTTAGTGGAAAATCCGCATTAAAACAAAATCCTGTAACAAACTGAGAAAAAAAGAAGAAAAGAAAAAACCAAATTGACAACTTCTTTGTTTGCAACAAAAGCACATGTTAATAATTTATTTAAAACCTTTGTATTACTTTTACAAAGCACTTAAAAACGATGCGAGAGACAGATGGAGAAGACGAAAAAAAAGAGAAGAACCATTCTTGTCTGTCAATGACACTGACGAGGGCGAGGTAATGTCATAATGTTGTGTTACATAGTATAGTATTATGTATAATAGTATGTATATATTTAAACCACAATGGTTGCTATAGTTGAGATTTTTTGTAATGTATTAAAGAAGTATGGAATTGGGTGTGAGTGTGTGTGTTTGTAACATTTTGTTATGTTAAATTTAAACTTCGTGATTTAAGTGTTTTTTAAATATTGAATATATTTTTGTCTTGTTATAAAAAGCAGGCCCATAGCTGGAATTTATGCAGTACACATTAGCAGATTTGCTTCATACCTACTAGTAACCCAAATTAGTAAATTTCGTATTTTTATTATACCCTCCACCATGGTATGGAGGGTATATTAAGTTTATCATTACGTTTGTAACACCTCGAAATATACATTTTAGATCCCACAAAGTATATATGTTCTTGATCAGCATAAAATTCTAGGTGATTTATCAATGTCCGTCCGTCTGTCCGTCTATCCGTCTGTCCGTCTGTGGAAATCATTCTAGCTTCCGGACGAAATGAAGTATGTTGACAAAAAATTACTCAAATGTGTATTATGTCTGCAGGACTTTTGGTATTGAAAATGGGTCATGTAGGTCCACGTCTTCGTATAGCCCCCATATAACGGTACCCCCGATAATCGGTATTTTGATGATTTTAGCGACATTATTTACTGGAAATGTATTTGAAGTTCGTAATGGATACTACAGACTATGGCAGAAAATTGTCGGTGCAGTTCCACGTTTTATAATCCCCATGGAACCTCCCTATATTCTGTATTTTGATGATTTCAGCTACATTATGAATAGATTTTTTTTTAAGTTTCGCATTTGAATATTGTAATAGCTTATGGCAAAAGTTGGCTATGCAGGTCCACGTCGTCGTACGTAATACACTGCTACTTTCAGTATTTTTAAGATTTTAACAGAATTAACAGAATTTTATTTTTTTTGAAAATTGCCAAGTTTGTACCAAATGGTGGAGGGTATAAAAAGTTAAGCCCGGCCGAACTTAAAGCTTTTTTACTTGTTTTTTTTTTAGTACCTATCAAATTATCAATAACTTCCAAAAATTGTTGATAAACCAATAATATGTAAGTGGCCTTTACCACTCTATTAATTTTTAGAAATATTGAAATATCGACATAAAAGCTTTTTTAAACAGAGTGAGTATTTCCGACAATTGATTAAATTCTCTTAGTCCAGCATGTGTAATTTGTACGATAATTAGTTCGGGTTCATAAGTGGGCAATATTGCAGATATAAATTCGAAAAATGTTTTTGTCGAATATGTTAACCATCAAACGAGACAAAAAGGGTCCTTTATATGCGCTCGTCATTCCGTTTGGAACTCATCGAAATTATCATAGACATATTAGACATAACAAAGGGTATATATTCTTAATTAGCGTAAAATGTTAAAACGGTTTAGCCCTGTTCGTGTGCCCGCCCGTCCCTCCGTCCGTCTGTTGTAATCACGCTCGAGTCAAAACGAATAAAGATAGGAAGCTAAAATGTTGCACAGATCAGTCTTTTGTACGCAGGCAGGTCATGTTCGAAGATGCCCATCGTGGGCAGATAGCCCCCATGTTAATTTAACAAATTTCAATCATACATCATCCTCCTTTTTACTTCATTTTTTGGGGAAATTATGAAAGACAATCCTACACTTCAACAGTTATACTAATTCCATAGATTGTACCAATTTTTTTACATACAAGTACGAATTTTTCAAACTTCTTGAATAACACAATCCTACACTCAAAATTTGCTCCATACCTCAATCATACAATCTCATAGAAATGCTATTTCCAAATTCCAGATCGGTTTACCACAATTCCAATTTTTACACATTTTAGTACTATTTAGTACACATTTCCATAAAAAACTAAATCATACAATCCAATAAAAATCGTTTTTCCCAATATCAAGATTCCTGCCTTATCGGTTCACCGAAATCCTTATTGTTCCAAATATACTACAATTTAGTACGCATGAGTACGAATTTCCAAAGCTTCCAACATACCAAAATCCTACACTCCCACAGCAACCCTTATTCCAAAGATAAGCATTCCATCATTATCGGTTCGCCCTTATTCGGTTGTACCAAATTTAGTACCATATAGCACAGATAAATATGAATTTCCAAACATTCCCACAAAACCCAATCCTACACTCCACTCCAGTAATCTTAATTTGAAATTTCAGGCTTCCAGCTCTATCGGTTCAATTTAATCTAAATTGTACAAAAGTTAGTACATTTTGGTACATATTAGTAAACATTTCCAAAATTACCTACATATCTCAATCCTACACTCTGACAGTAATCTTATTTCCAGTATTGTTTCACCAAAATCTAAATTGTACCAAATTTAGTCGCATTTAGTATACCTATGTACAAACTATAACTAACCTATCATATAACATACAGTCCTATAGAACTCTAATTTTCAACTTTTATTTTAACAACTCTACTGTTTCACCCAAAACTTAAATTGTATCAAAATTATTAATGCCTAAAATAATTCCTTCTCTTCTTTTATTGCAAAATACCACGTAATTGGTCTAAGTTGCAAAAATATATTCTTTATTTACAAAACATTTATGTATATTCAATTATTTATTATTTAATTGTCATTATTTATTATTTACAAGAATTCTTCTTTGTGTGTGTGTAGAATACGTCCTCCGGTCTTTTTGCGTTTCTTATGTGTCATCATTGTTTATTCATGGAAATCATTATTTAAATCCCTTTTTTTCGTCCGACATTCACGTCATTGATGATAAAGGTTCGTTTTTGTGATTTTTTCTTCTTTTTTTTTAGATGAAATTCGTTTGTATGAGTGTGTGTGTGAGTGTATACTAAATATAACTGCATATTTAATTAATATAAGAACTACATGAAAAAGTTTCGTTTTTTGTTTGAGTTTGTCATTTCATCGACAAAAAAAAAATCGTTAATAGTATCAAGTTAATCGGGTGAATTAAGCTTAAATTGTAGTTTCTTTTATTTCAATTACTGTTCGGAGTTAGTTGTAGAAAAAGTTGAAAATAACAAAAAATATTTAATAATAATGACATAAGTGTGGCTATTTCTGTGATAAAAAAAGGTATTTAACCATTCCAGGGCATGATAATAACAAGGGCTTCGGGGCAATGGGCGGTATGTTGTCGTTGAAAGTGACTAGTGTTTTTGCAGAAAGTGAATTGTGTTTAATTACTTTAACATTTGTACAGCTTAATTAATGGCTTCAACGTAATGTTTTGCAAAAACGAGAAGAAATGTGAATAAAAGAATATCTTAGGAATTTTTAAACACAGCAAAAATAAGAGAGTAATTTATAATTTTTTTAAAGTACTAAAAATAAAAACTTTGGAAACATTAAAAGCACAATATAGGGTGAAATGCAAAAAACGACAACCAATTTCAGACTGCTCTCATTCCTTATCTACTCGTCCGACAGCTGTTAAAATTATTCCAGTGACAGCTCACTATATTGTTTAAAGCATACAAAAGCATTTTGGTGAGAATTTTCCAGAAAAAAGTTATTTGTGATGGAATTCAAGCAGGATAGTGTGATTTCTTTATATTTGACTGGAAACCATAAGTGGCTATCGTTAGAGCACTCCAACATTTAAAGGTGAATAAACATATTGTGTCTCGAACCATCGCTCGTTACCGTGATACTGGTAGCGTAGCCCGACGTCAAGGAAGCAGAAATGGTTCGAAAAGTAAAGAAGCGACTTGATCGAAACCCGCGTCGCAGTGGCCGAAACATGGCTTGTGACCTGAACAATATTCGCAATATTCCATTCAGCAAATATTGAAAATTAGCTCGGGGTTAAGCCCTTGAAATTCCAAAAAGTGTAAGAACTTACACCGCAACAGAAAGAAAATAGACTCAAAAGGGCTCGAGATTTGCTTCACTTGGCCGAAAGCGGTGAAAGGTCTGTTGAAAATGGGCACCTTCGGTTGGCTACCAGGACTCAAGCACCGGCCATGATGATGGTGTGGGCCGCCATAACAGCCGATAGTCGCTCTCCGCTCGTAATAATCGACCGTGGCTACAGAATAAATGCCGAATATTATCGCGAAAATATTCTGGAGGGTGTATTAAAGCCGTGGCCACGTAAACATTTTGGCCGCAAACCTTGGTCATTCCAACAGGACTCGGCACCATCGCACTCAGTACGCGCCACCCAAGAATGGTAACAAAATTAGGTTCCTCGCTTCATTTCCAGCGCAAAATGGTCATCGAAATCTACGGATACCAATATGTTAGACAATTCTGTCTGGAGCACCATTCGGGCAGCGTGTGACGGTTTCATTTGCCGATTGAAGGCCATAATTCGCGCCAAAGGTGACCAATTCGAACAAATCTAAATTTATTCTAAAATTTTAAGTTATTTCCGACATTTTTTGCTTTTATTCAAACCAAGGTATTCCCTGCCTTAACCCCCCGGTAAACATTATCACAAAACCCTATGGTATCCCGAACAAACAAGCCAACACTGTTCTGTTAATAGACAAGGCACGGTCGACGAAGGGGTTTTTGTTGTAACAGACAAAACCAACTTTACATGGTTATGCTACTTCGTTCAGTTTGAACGAAAGCATAACAAGTGGAGAAAGATGTAAATATTGATAATTTCCTCTATTGAGCTTACGATCTCTTACTTGGGTATTTTTTTTATAGAAGTTATTTTTATAATAACTTCTGGGGAGAATATCACAGACAAAAAGCAAGGGAACTGATGAGTATTGATGGCTCTTTCCGAAACCTAGGTATTCCCTGCCCTTCCCCCTGGTAAACATTACCATCGTTCTCCACTAATAAACGAACGTTGTTTTTGTAAAAAGAACAATAAAGGGATAAAGCCCGACCATTTTGCAACAACAAAATTAAAAAAAATGTAAAACTTATGGTATTTGACTTTGTTGCAGTTTTTTTATCTCACCCCTGTACAGGGTGAGGGTTCATCTTTAGGATATGGTCGTTTAAGGAACTAATCTATATTTGGTATTTTGATAACTTTACTCACCTTTTTCCAAAAACATTGGCTGCTTTTTGACTTCAATTTATTTACAAACAGCCGTACTGACAATCACTTTAATCCAAGCCATTAAAATAATTGACATCCGGAGGCATTGTTTTTTAGGAACGAAGTCTTCGAATTATAAAATTACAGATTTTTTGGCCAAAAATTACGACAGAAACATTAAAGCAGTCGAAAACTATGTAGTACCTTTACGCGGGCACTATACCAAAAGTTTCGGCCGGTATGTACCACTTATGCACTTTCTACTATGCACTTTCATTGCAATTTGTGAAAAACTTAAAAGCTCTATCACAAATATTACGGCTATTTATTGATAGTCGGCTTTGATGAAAAGGATCTTATATGTCTTCATCTGATTTTAGAAATAACCCCTTGTAGTTCTTCAGATGATATCCCTTACAGATCTTCCAGAAAGAATAATATTGCAATATTGCAATATCATAAGCCATTACAATATTTAAATGCGAAACATAAAAAAATCGGTAAATAATGTAGCTAAAATCATCGAAATACTGAATATCGCTATACGAAAACGTGGGCCTGCATAGATAATTTTCTGTCTATGCTGTGGTATTCATTACGAACTTCAAATACCAAATTTGAAACAATTTCGGTGAATAATGTCGCTAATATCATCAAAATACCGAATATCGCGAGGTACCATCATATGGGGGCTATATGAAGACGTGGACTTGCACAGAAAATTTTTTGTCATAGGCTGAAGCATCCGTTACGAACTTCAAATATTAAATTTTAAACAATTCTGGTTAATAATGTCGCTACATTCATCAAAATACTGAATATCGGGAGGTACCGTTATATGGGGGCTATACCAAAACGTGGACCTGCACAGACAACTTTCTGTCACAGGCTGTAGTATTTATTACGAACTCCAAATACTCAATTTTAAACAATTCGCTAAAATCATCAAAATTCCGAATATCGGGAGGTTATATGTGGGCTATGCGAAGACGTGGCCCTTCACAGACAATTTTCTGTCTCAGGCTGTAGTACCCACACGAACTCAAAATACCAGATTTGAAACCATTCCGGTGAATAATGTCGCTAAAATCATCAAAATTCGGAATATCGGGAGGTGCCGTCATATGGGGGCTATACCAAAACGTATTCCTACATCACCCATTACTAAAAGTATCAAGCTACTTCATTTCGTTCGGAAGCTAGAGTGATTTTTTCAGACGGATAGACGGACACACATCTCTAAATCGACATAGAATTTTATGCTGATGAAAAGTATATATACTTTGTGGGTTCTAAATAGTATATTTCGAGGTGTTACAAACGGAATGACAAGCGAAATATACCCTCCATACTATGGTGGAGGGTATAAAAACTAGCAATTAGTCGGTAACGTAGGCCAATAGAAATTTATTTACATTCAGTTATTTTTTCCACTTTAAAAACTCAATTTTCGTTAAATAAAATGTATAAAAGAATGGTATAACTTTAGTGCAGAATTCTATCCCAATTTCGTTTTACATCCTTTTCGATTCAAGGCAGGAAGTCTTAATTCTACAACAAAATAAGAAAATCACGAAAAAGTCTACGTGCAAAGGAACGAAATTTTCCCCGTAGCACTTCTTTGTTTTGCACTGCTGGCTGTTGAGCTCCGTGTGCCGCCAACTGATTTCAGACGTGTGTGTGTACATGAGAATATTCTATGTATTGGTATTGTATGTATATGCATGTATTGCAAATGGTTGTCACGGTCACACAGTCATGGCGTGCTCGTTACATTTTTTTCTGCTGCTTGCCGCTGTACTTTTTTTCTTTTTTTGCCTTAGTTATACAATAAGCTCTACAACGGAAACGGATGTTGTCATTGTCAGTGGTTTAGTAAGAGCCCGCTCGGTTTGTGGTTGATTGCCGATGCGTTATGAAATTAAAGCGAACCGTTAGATGCGAGGCTATTGAAACTAACTATCGCAGGGGTCCCGCTGTATTTTATTTGCAATGTTACTTAACAAAGCTAAAACCGAAATAATGATAGGAAGCGCTCAGCTAAATCTATTTTCCAACCGCAAATGGTTTTATGAATTTACTGAGTGAGCGATTGGCTTAATGCAATGCATAATGCATATTGTCAGTCGTGTCAATATTTTGTACGAAATGGAACATTATAATCTATAGATGTGACCATCATCATGTCAGAAGAAGGAAGCTGAAGCCAAATCGAAGAAGGATATTGGAGAATTATGTTAGAAGAATAGTAAACGAACGAGAAACCATCATACCTAATGGCCATACATTCGTTTGGGGAGTGGGACAGAAATTTGGGGCCAATGTTATATGGGTTTATGTAGAAATTTTTTCTCAGGCCCGTTTTTATACCCTCCACCATAATTTGGAGGGTATATTAATTTTGTCATTCCGTTTGTAACTCCTCGAAATACGTCCGTCTGTCTGTCTGCCTATCTGTCTGTCTTTCTGTTGTAATCACGCTATCTTCCGAACGAATTGGGATAGAAGGCTAAAATTTTGCACACATGTTTATTTTTCCAGTAGGCTGGTTAAGTTCGTAAATGGGCCATGTAGGTCCACGTTTTATTATATCCCCATATAACAGTACCTCCCGATATTCGGTTTTTGATGATTTTAGCGAAATTGATTACCAGAATCGTTTCAAATTTGGCATTTAGAGTTCGAAATGGTTACTACAGCCTGAGACTGAGAAAATTGTCGGTGCAGGTCCACGTCTTCGTATAGTCCCCATATAACGGTACCTCCCGATATTCGGTATTTTGATGATTTTAGCGACATTATTCGCGGAATTGTTTCAAATTTGGCATTTAAAGTTCGAAATAGATACTACAGCCTGAGACAGAAAATTGTCTGTGCAGGTCCACGTCTTCATACAGCCCCCATATAACAGTACCTCCCAATTTTCGGTATTTTGATGATTTTAGCATCATTATTCGTCATAGTAGTTTCAAATTACGTAGTTAGAGTTCGTAATGGAAACTACAGTCTGTGACAGAAAATTGTCTATGCAGTTCGAGGTCTTCGTATAGGCCCCATATATCAGTACCTCCCTATATTCGGTATTTTGACGATTTTAGGTACAATACTCACCGAAATTGTTTGAGATGTCGTATTTGATGTTGGTAATGGATGCTACAGCCTGTGACAGAAAATTGTCTATGCAGGTCCAGGTCTTTGTATAGCTCCGATATAACGGTACCTCCCTATGTACGGAATTTTGATGATGTTAGCTACATTATTCACCGTTTATTTCAAGTTTCGAATTTGAATATGGTAATGGCTTGTGACAAACAATGCCTATGTAGGTGCACGTCGTACAGACCCTAATATAACGGCTATATACGAAATTTTTAAGATGTTAGCAGAATTTTTGGCGAATGTTATCTTTTTCGAAAATTTTCAAATTCGTCCTAAATGGTGGAGAATATTCAAAGTTCGGTCCGGCCGAACTTACTGCTTTTTTACTTGTTAATATTTTATATTCGATTGCTTTTCCTCGGAATTACCAAAAATTTGGCGGTACCTTGCTATGAAGCATATATAAAATAGGTCCTCCTATTTTATATTTTTCTGACAGGAATATATATTCATGAACCGGAACACGTTGAAACGACTGCTATACCCGATTATCACCAGGTCGACTAAATTAACCCAATACGTCGAGCTGACTATTATCAGGCTGTCTACATTAATCCGAACATGAAGTGCCGACCACTATGCCAAATTTACACTACGAAGACTACCTTTCCCGAATACGCCAAGGCGACTGCATCAGAAGACCACAACTCGAAGAAATCAAGTCGAATAACACAACCCGAATATTATCAGTCTAAATATACATCAAGCGGCTCGAATACGCAGGGGTAGCGAGAATACCGATTAAGCGCGATGAGCTCCGGCGTACCAACTCTACTGATCCTAGAGTCAGTGAGCTGACAGTGGAAGTCAACAGGTTAGTACAAAAGCACAAGCCCAAAAAGTGGCTAGATCATCAGAAATGTTGCAGCGCTTGATCCTATATGAGTAAACTGTCGGTAGGTACGATTATGGCGTCGAGTCCTGTCGTTGATGACATTCTTCCATGCGAGGAATATGGAAATATTCGCCACCAAATCAACACTATTTACAACATGGACAGCGGAGATATGAACACATAATTCCGATCACTTATTTCTGAAAATCCACAGCTAGCCACAACTGTCTGCGATAAATTGAAAACAAAGGACAAGGTCCCCAAGGCGCCCAACTACAGACATTAACAGTGACATCAAATTTTGGGATTTCAGCTCTTCTCCCTTCACCCAATACTCAATTTAGTATCACTTCGTACTTTTCGAACAAATATTGTACCAACAGGATTTTAGTACAATTATAGAACACATTGGAAAACCCACAACCAAATTACTACCAATTACTACTTTTCGCACAAATATAGGACGCATTTCCAAATTACCTCTAAATCTCTAACACAGATACCATCAGCAATCTATATATGAAATTTCAGGATCTTAGCTCTATATCTTCAACCAATACGAATTTTGGTAACATTCGGTACTTTTCGAACAATTATAGCATACATTTCCGAAACCACATCCATATGTGAAGGCTTCGCATGAACAGCGGACCTAACTAAAAATTTCAGACTTCATGCACTATCTGTTCATCCAATACCAAATTTTACCAAATATAGTACCATTTAGTACTTTTCGTAGATATTTCCAAACCACCTCTTTATCACAAACCTACCACCAAAAGGAGAGGGATCCCAATACCAAAACTTAGAATTCCAGCTCACACTGTCTAAAATCTAACGCCATTTAGTTCCTCTTGGTATTCTATCACTTCATCAGTAACTCTTATTCCAAATTTCAGAATTGTACCTCATTCCGTTTGCACAACACAAAGTATTCAATAATATCCTTAGTCATATGGCTCGAGAGGGTATATATCATTTGATACTGCCACAAAGTGTTTCATAGAAGTAACGATCTCAGCCCTCAAGGTCCGCTTGGAAGAAAACCGTTTCAGGACATTTGGAGTCAATCTAGCGATGTCCGTCCGTCTATCTGGTACGCACAAAAAGTAGCGAAGGGAGTATCCGAATTGGTCCAAACTTGGTACATCGTAATATTTTTGTCAAACATAGATTGGAGATGGGCAATATCGGTCCACTCCTTCTGGTACCACCCCCACAAAATATATTTTTCAAAAAATATATTTTTTGCACAGAAAGTGAAAGGATAATCCGATTTGGTTCCAACTTTCCACATTCTAATATTTGCGTCAGTGCTAGGTCAGGTGTGAAAATGGACAATATCGGTCCACTTCATCAAGTACCTCCCCCACAAACGGTCAAAATTTTGAATAATTTCAACTCTCATAAAATGTGATGTAAGTGTCCGATTGTCTTCAAATTTCACACATCCCAATATTTATATTTACCCGAGGTCTGGTGTTAAGATGGAATATATCGGTCCACTCCTTCTGGTACCTACCCCACAAATCGTCGAATTTTTCACAATATATATTTTTTGCTCAGATAGAGAAACGATAATCCAATTTTGCTCCAACTTTGCGAATCCTAATATTTTCATCAGTGCTACATCAGGTACGAAAATGAACAATATCGGTCCACTCCTTTTGGTACCTCCCCGAGAAAGGTCAAATTTTTGAATAATTGCAACTCTTATAAAATGTTATGTAAGAGTCCGATTGTCTTCAAGTTTCACTCATCCCAATATTTTTGTTAGCCCAAGGTCTGGTGTGAAGATGGAATACATCGGTCCACACCTTCTGGTACCTCCCCCACAAAAGTTCGAAATTTTCAAAAAAATATTTTTTGCACAGAAAGAGAAGGGATAATCCGATTTTGCTCCAACTTTGCGAATCCTAATATTTTCATCAGTGCTACGTCAGGTACGAAAATGAACAATATCGGTCCACTCCTTTTGGTACCTCCCCGAGAAAGGTCAAATTTTTGAATAATTGCAACTCTTATAAAATGTTATGTTAGAGTCCGATTGTCTTCAAATTTCGCACATCCCAATAATTTTATTAGCCCACGGTCTGGTGTGAAAATGGAATATATCGGTCCACTCTTTCTGGTACCTCCCCCACAAAAGGTCGAAATTTTCAAAAAATATTTTTTGCACAGAAAGAGAAGGGATAATCCGATTTTGCTCCAACTTTGCGAATCGTAGCATTTTCATCAGTGCTAGGTCAGGTGCGAAAATAGACGATATCTTCAAATTTCGTACATCCCAAAAATTTTATTAACCCTAGGTATGGTGCCAAGATGGAATACATCCGTCTACTCCCTCTGGTACCTTCCCAATAATATATATATATATATGTTTTTTTTTTTCTGCGATTTTATTCCGACTTTGCAAATCATAATATCTGCGTCAGTTCTAGGTCAGGTGCAAAAATGGATTATATCGATCCACTCCATCAAGTGCCTCCCCCACAAAGGGTAAAAATTTTGAATAATTAAAACTCTTAAAAGATGTCATGTAAGAATCCGATTGTCTTAAAATTTCACACATCCCAATATTTTTATAAACCCAAGATCTGGTATTAAAGATATCAGTCCAGCGAATCTTCGCAACTTGCTATATCTAAATATATATCTCTTTTCCAGAAACCTGAGATGAATATGAAATTTATGATTTTCCATAAATTGGTATAAATGTTCGATTTTCTTGTAATTTTTCCCATACTAATATTTTAATATGTATTAGATGAAGCATTGAACGGAATGTTAACATTTTCAAAAAATTATCACATATGTCATATAAAGTGAGAGATGTTGTCTATATTGTCCCAACCTGGCACCTCGCAATATTTATATCAAATTTATTTAGGTCTGATACGAAATGGCCAATATTGGCCCGTTGCTCCGGAACCTACTGGATAAGGGGCTAAACATTTTAATAATCATAACAGAGGTCAAAATATTTTTAATAGTCGAACATTGGCTGAGGGTATACATCTGTTGGCAAAACCGGCCGATACTTTTTTACTTGTTTTCCTTGCTATTGGTATTGAACTCGCAATCGTCAGAGTTTTAATTAAACATATATCGAACCCTGCCAAGGTCACATAGATGAGGGGATCTTATTCATTAATTGGTAATGAGGAAAATAATTTCTTCTGCTTTTTTTGAATGAAAATCCCATTACTTTCTGAATGGGGTTTTCGCCTCAAGTAGCTCCCAATCATTTGCTGTTTATGTATGATCTTAAAGACAAAGTATCAAAAATATTAACTTATCTCAATTTTATGTTTTACCCCATATTCCACACATTGATGGTAAAATGTTCAAAGGAGATGTTGTAATGCTTTAAAAAGTTCCTTCATCTTAAATAAACAACGACCTCCCCCTCCCTTTTTTATGATAAATATGGTTTGTGACATTGTTACCATGCAAATATATGGCGTGTGTTTTCTGTGAGTAAAAGAAACAAAAAATATATTTGATAAAAATGACTTTTATATTGAGAAAAATTGACAGTAACATTTAACAAGTTTAAATGACATGGCCATATTTTTCTCCTCCTCCTCGTTTTTTGTTTTCATATAATGGTGTTTTTTGTTCCGTCTATTATACTTCCATTACACATTTGTTTGGTTAGTAACAAAAGAGGCAAAGAGGAATAACACACAACAAAAGGCAAAAAAAAAAAAAAAACAAAAAAAAAGAAAACGGGGCAAAGAGCGTGGATGCTGTAAACACGCTTGGTGATGAGCGGAAGGGGGTATGGGGTATGTGTGAAGTTCATGTAGTTTCGTTTTCGACATACATATTTATTTGACACCACATCGTTGAACAGAGCATTTGACAGCCGCATTGACATGACCTTTGCTCAGAACGAATTGGTATTATTATATTTTGGTTATGTGTTGCCTTCAAAGCAAAAATACTTTCTTTAAATCATAAATATATGGAAGGAAGAAAGGTTTTGAAAATTTCGAAAAGTTCGTATAAAGGTTATTAAATCGTCATTTAAGAAAACAAGAAGTGTTTATACTCAACATATTTTTTAAAGGGGATAATATTCTTCTTGAAAGTTTAGGCAGATTGTGCTTGAGCAAGTTCTTTAATCAAATCAAAATACACCGATATTAGTTTGTTATTCCGCTTGTAACACCTCGAAATATTCACTTTAGACCCTACAAAGTATCCTTGATCAGCACAACATTTTATGTGGATTTTGTCGGACTTTGGTATTGAAAATTAACCATATAGTTCAACGTTAAGTATAGGCCCCATATAGCGGTACCTCCCTATTTTCCGTATTTTGATGAATTTAGCTTCATAATCCACCGGAAATGTTTGGTATTTGAAGTGTCTAATAGCGACAACAGCTTGTGACAATAAATTGTCTATGCAAGTCCAGGTGTTCGTAGAACCCCTATATAGCGGTACCTCCATATATTCGATATTTTAATGATTTTAGCTACATTATTCACCGGAATTGTTTCAAATTTCGTATTTGAAGTTTCTAATAGCGTCTACAGCCTACGACAATAAATTGCCTATGCAGGTCCGTGTCTTCCTTTAGCCCCCATATAACGATATTTCCATATATTTGGTATTTTGATGATTTTGACTACATTATTCACCGGAATTGCTTCAAATTTTGTATTTGCACTTCGTAATGGATGCTACAGTCTGTGACAGAAAATTGCCCATGCAGGTCCAGTTCTTCGTATAGCCCCCATATAGCTGTACCTCCCTATATTCGGTATTTTGATGATTTCAGCGAAATTATTCAATGGAATTGTTTTAAGTTTCGTATTTGAAGTTCCTAATAGCGACTACAGCCTGTGACAATTAATTGTCCATGCTGGTCCAGGTCTTCGTATAGCCCTCACATAACAGTACCTCCCTATATTCGGTATTTTGATGATTTTGGCTACATTATTAAGCGGAATTGTTTCAAATTTCGCATTTGCACTTCGTAATACGTACTACAGCCTGTGACAGAAAGTTGCCTTTGAAGGTCCACATCTTCGAATGGACCCTAATACAACGCTAACTTCCTATATTTGGTATTTTGAAAATTTTAACAACATTTTTAATCGAAAATTTCCAAATTCTTTCCAAATGGTGAAGGACATTTAAAGTTCGGGCCGTCCGAACTTTATACTTGTTTTTTTTATAATTTTTATATGAATATTCACGATATAATTTTTTCATACCCTACACCACACAGTTGTAAGGATATTATGTCTTTGTGCATTTGTTTGCTACATGGAGACGGAAGCGAGATAGACCCGTAGTTACTTTTGAGGATCTTAATAGAATCACTTTCGTCTGTTCATGTATTTTTGTGAAAAAAATGCAGGTCGCATTTATTATCCGGTTGAGATGAAATTTTCTAAACAATACTTGTTTCGCCCTAGAACAAACCGCATTGGTATTGGAGAGAATCGGTTCAAATTTATATATAGCTGCCATATTTATCTTTAACCGATTTCGGGATTATTGTGCACCAAATGGCCAATATCAGTCCAAATTTGTAGAAAATCGGTTCAGATATGGCTATAGCTCCCATATACAGGGTGAGATGAAAAAAACTGCAATCAACTTCAGACTGCTGTAATTTCTAAGCCACTCATCCGACAGCTGTTAAAATTATTCCGGTGACAGCTCATTATATTGTTTGCAAGCGTACAAAAGCATTTTGGTAAGAATTTTCCAGAAAGAAGCTAATTCAAGATGGAATTCAAGCGTGACTTAAAATATTTAAAGAGTTGCTTCGCTTGGCCGATAGTGGTGAACTGCCGAATGTGGTTTTCTCCGATGAGAAAACATTCGTCGTCCAGCAGTTTGTAACCAAACAAAATGATCGTGTTTACTTGCCAAAGAGATCAGTTGAAAATGTGCACCTTCGGTTGGCCACCAGAACTCAAGCGTCGGCCATGGTGATGGTGTGGGCCCCCATATTAACCAATTTTCGCTCTCCGCTCGTATTAATCGATCGTGGCATCAGAATAAATGCCCAATATTATCGCGAAAATGTTCTGGAGGGTGTATTAAAGCCTTAAGCACGCAAATCTTTTGGCCGCAGACCTTGGACATTCCAAGAGCACTCAGCACGCTCCACCCCAGAATGGTTACAAAATAAGGTTCCTTGCTTCCTTTCTCCGGATACCAATCCGTTGGACAATTGTGTCTGGAGTATTTTAGACAGCAAGGTTGGTTGAACCTCAAGCGTTTCGCCGGAAATGGGCCAAAATACCACAGAACAACAATCGGACAGCGTGTGACGGTTTTATTAGCCATAATTCGTGCCATTCGAACAAATCTAAATTTATTCTTAAATTTGATGCTATTTCCGACATATTTGCTTTCATTCAATAAAATTAAAAAAAAATGTGAAAATTATGGCGTTTGACTTTGTTGCAGTTTTTTTTATCCACCCTGCATATGTTTCATCTGATTTAGGCTTTTAAGTCCCTCACATGCGTAGCATGCACTACACAAGAAGATAATTGGTACCAAATATGAGATACAGCTCAGAATTAATTGTTAAAAATTTTGTCAAGATAGGTTCAGATATGGATATAGCTCCCATATATATTTTTATCCGATTTCTGTTTTTTTTTTGTGCAGCAAATGGCTAATGTTAGCCCAAATGGACTGAATTTTGGCACTTCCAACGGGATTTAATTTAAAGCTAGTACTTGAAATTTTCTTGAAAATTGGCTCAGATATAACTATAGCTCCCATATATATGTTTCATCCGATTTGGTGTTTAAGTCCCTCAAATACGTAATATGTACTCCACAACAATGATATTTGATACCGGGTATCAGATGCTACTCGAAAATACCTCTGCCAAATTGTATCGAGATCGATTCAATTTTTTTTTATAAATTCGATATACATCTTCATCCGATTTTACGGTTATTGCTCATCGTATATGTAATATCAGCCCAAATTGAATAGAGTTTTTCATATTCAGCCGAATTTTACCATTCGGTGGAACTCGGTGCGGTATATCTATTGCTCCAATAAGTATATTTTTATATAATCCTTATCGAAGTCATATCATGCACTTTACAGCTATGTTAGTTGGACTATATTTGGTAGGATCTACTTCACATAAATTCCCAATATAATTTTTTTCTTACAAGAGCTCTACTATATACGCATAGTGGTTGTAGAGTATCATATAGTTGGCCCCGCCCGTCTTTTGACCTTTCCTTACTGGTTTTTCAAATCGAAATGCACCGTTATTTTGTTAATAATTTCTTATATGAATATTCACGATATATATTTTTTGTGCTTACCTGCGACCCATTACTCATTTATTGTCCTTTAAACAAAAACGACCAAAATGGCACGTTTGACTTCATGTCGCTTCCAGAAAATGGCAAAATTCTGACAGCTATTCACACATGTTCTTTCCACGCTTATTTTGCGCATATCATAAGCTTTTCAATATGTCTGAGTACATCATCATCAAGCTACAACGATAGAAATAACAGTAAAAAGGCGCTATAAAGCCAACGAAAAGAGGCTGCTGCTAACTGGTATTTATTAAATTATTCTCAGCTTTCTTTAAAATTAAATGAAGAATGTGAAATTCAACTGAAAATGAACCCAAAAAAGAAAAAAGTGGAAAGGAAAAGGAAACGAAAAGACCGTCACATTACCAAGGATAACTGTAAGTGACTGCCGTTTTTCTTTGTTGTTGTAAGAAAACATTGCCTGTATTTATAAGGGTTCAGAGAAGTCATTTGAAAAAAACAACCCACCGTTATTGGTCTGCGAACAAACGAAGTCTAATCAAATCGATTGATTTAATTCAAGATGCCGCCAAGAAGAAAATCAAATATTGGATTTATCATGTTTCACACATCAATTTAAATGGAATTGCCACCCCCTTTGACAGGGTTAGGTGAATGTCTTAACGTGTAAAGCAATCATCCAAAAAGGACTTAAGATCAAAGCGAAAAAATGAATAAATTTTAAAAGGTGTGAAAAGTGGAAGGTGAGATTGTCAGAGAAATAATTGATTAACATATAAATCGAATATTTTCATTTCACGGTGAAGTTAAATGAAATGAAACCATTGACTTATATGCGATTAGGAAACAGTTGTTTAGTTCTCTTTTCTCTTTCCTTTAACGTTTGATTAGAGATGATATGTGCCGATATGTTTGTTAGATATGTACTTAGAACTAATTTCAGAATCGTTCATCTACCGTAATACATCAGTATTCCATTCAGCAAATATTGAAAAATAAGTTCGGGGTAAAGCCATTGAAATTCCAAAAAGAAGAAGAACTTACAACGCAGCAAAAATAAAATAGACTCAAAAGAGCTAAAGAGTTGTTTCGCTTGGCCGAAAGTGGTGAACTGCCGAATTTGGTTTTCTCCAATGAGAATACTTTCGTTGTCCAGCCAAAGAGGTCAGCTGAAAATGTGCATCTTCGGTTGGCCACCAGAACTCAAGCGCCGGCCATGGTGATGGTGTGGGCCGCCATAACAGTCGATGGTCGCTCTCCGCTCGTATTAACGGCGTTTGATTTTGTTACAGTTTTTTATCTCACCCTGTATTTTTAAAAGTTTTCTATTATTACCTTAAAGGCCTTTGAAAAAAAAGAATCCGCGCATATGACTCTGTCCATGGGTCTATAAAAAATTAAAATTTACGTGTGGATGATACTTGTCAAAATATTTTTAAAAATCCACGTTTATACCCCTAAAGGTCCTTGAGAAACGCCATCAAAAATCCATAAATAAAAATTCACAACTCTACCCCCAGAGGGTCCTGAAAAATAATATTTAAGAGTCCTGGTTAAGTTTTCACCTAACTTCAAAAATCCACACAAAGTCCTTAAAAAATACCCTTGGTTACGATTGTACCCCTGAAGGTCTTTAAAAAAATTAAAATGTAAGTTTTTACCCACCTTAAGAAATCTTTAAACAAATATTTTGGAAAATCCACTATTATACCACTGAAGGTCCTTGAAATTTTATTTTTAAAAGTCATCGATAATACCACTGAAAGTCCTTGAAAATTTATTTTTGAAAGTCCTCGATTATGTCATTGAACGTCTTTGAAGATCTATTTTTAAAAATCCACAATTATACCACTGAAGGTCTTTGAAAAAATTTTAAAATCCATATTTTTACCCACCTTAAGAAATTCATGAAAATTCCCTCAAAATATCCACGATTATACCACTTAAGGTACTTGGAAATTTATTTTTAACAATTCACAATTTTACCCCTGAAGGCCCTTGAAAAAACCTTCAAAATCCAAGTTTTTATCCACCTTTACATTCCTTCAAAAAATATTTTGGAAAATCCACCATTATACCGCTGAAGGCCCTTGAACATTTTTTTTTTTAAATTAATAATAATCCCCTGAAGGTCCTTGAAACTTTATTTTAAAAAATTAATAATAATTCCCCTGAATGTCCTTGAAAATTTATTTTTACAAACCCACGATTTTACTCATAAAGGCCCTTTAAAATTTATGTTTAAAAATCCACGATTATACCACTGAAAGTCCTTGAAAATTTATTTTTCAAAATCCACGATTATACGACTGATCGTACTTGAAAATTTATTTGTAAAAATCTACGATATACCGTAGAAGGTCCTTATTTTTATTTTATTTTTAAAAATTCCTTCAAAAAATATTTTTAAAAATTCTCTATTATTCCTAACACTTATGGCTCTGTCCTTAAGTCCAAGTTTTTACCCACCTTCAAACATCCATTGAAATTCCTTTAAAAAATATTTTTAAAAATCCACGATTATACTCTTGAAAGTGCTGGAAAATGTACTTTTAAATATCCACGATTTATTTTTAAAAATCTCTCTACAAAATATTTTAATAAATTCTCTATTATACCCCTGAAGGTCCTCAAAAAAAAAAAAAAAAAAAAAAAAAAAAAAAAATTAAGAATCCACGCCTATGGCTCTGTCATTAAATTCTAGAAAATAAATTTAAATCCAACTATTTACCCACCTTCAAAAATCTACGAAAAGATCTTCAAAAATTATTTTTGAAAACCCACGATTATATCCCCGAATAGGATACGTTATGAACACATAGTTCCTTTTAATGATCTTCATATATTCACATTAGGAGTTGATTTATGCAATATGAATATGAACCTGTATTTGTCACATGTGACTCTACTAGATATTAAAAGTGGTATTGAATGTCTTTGGTTATTATCAAGATTGAAGCTCTGATAGTCCTTGAAAAAAAAAATAATAATAATATCTACCATTATGGCTTTTTCGTCCTAAATATCTACCATAATGGCTCTTTTCATCCTACAAATATTAGTTGAAAAATTCCAAAACACAATTAAAAATTATTCGGAAGTATTAACAAAGAAAGAAAAAAAAACATGTTAAAATCTAATACGACTAGTTCTCCGTTGACCAATTAAACAGTACTAAAAAAATCCTTTTCTTGGAAAAAAAACTTTGTATTAATATAATTCATTTTATGTATGTGTACGTATTATTCAGAAGCTCAATATTTCATGGCAAATTATATGTATCTTTACAAAATTGAATAATACTTTTACTAATAGTAATTCTTTTATGAAATAATGCATTGAAATGTTCACATAATTACTCTTAAATGATGTAAAAAATATTTTAATTGTGAATTCATAAATAAATCCTCGACGAGCATTGTTACCACACATCTATTGAGATGTAATTAATTGTAAAAGTCTCTAAATAACCATAACATGGTATTAAATTTATAAAACAATTGTTGCCATAACAATGGGTTGGTTTTTTAATGCAAAAAATCCTGAACTAATGAATGAATTTATTGTGTCTGTGTTAAATAGAGATTACAGTCCCACACTGCGTACAAAAGCATGTGGGCCCACAGGAATTATTGAAATAAAAATATAAAAAAAACTGAAGGCAATAACTAGAAAGTTGCTATACGTCATAAGGATGGATCGCTTTCGACGTTTTTATGTGTTCGATATTATATGTACGTTTTAATTAAAGACAAAATTATATTTAGACAAACGAATTTGCAATAGTATTCCTTAATAGTTTTGTGGTATAAATAATAATAATTGGTAAAATATATTCAATTAAAATAAATTCAAATGTTTTTAAAGAGAATAAGTTTCAAATTTGCCACAATTTGTGGAAATTGTAATATAAAACGGGTGTATTTCTTGTGAGCAAATATTCTGTGACGTAAGGCTTAAGGCTTTAATTGTAAAAGTTTTATATCGAATGTGTCCTTGGAAGTGTATTAAATATTAGTGCAGCTTACGCCGATCGGTATGGCATTCTGTGGAACAAGTAAAAGTACAGGGTGAGATAAAAAAACTGCAACCAACTTCAGACTGCTGTCATTTGTAAGCCACTCGTCCGACAGCTGTTAAAATTATTCCAGTGACAGGCCATTATATTGTTTACAAGCGTACAAAAGCATTTTGGTGAGAATTTTCCAGAAAAAGTTATTCGTGATGGAATGAGGGTGAGCGTGATTGTGTGATTTCTCTATTTTTGGCTGGAAACCCACAAGTGGCAATCGTTAGAGCACTTCAGCATTTAAATGTGAATAAATCTTTTGTATCTCGTACCATCGCTCGTTACCGTAATACTGATAGCAACGTCAAGGAAGTAGACGGAAGAAAACAGCAACATCAGCAGAAATGGTTCGAAAAGTAAAGAAGCGAAAAATGGCTTGTGAGCTGAACATATCGCAATATTAAATACGGCAAATATTGAAAAATGAGCCACTTAAATTCCAAAAAGTGCCAAGAACTTACACCGCAACAGAAAGAAAATAGACCCAAAAGAGCTAAATAGTTGCTTCGCTTGGCCGGAAGTGGTTAACTGTCGAACTTGGTTTTCTCCGATGAGAAAACGTTCATTGTCCAGCAGTTTGTAAACAAACAAAATTATCGTGTTTACTTACCAAAGAGGTCAGCTTCGGTTGGCCACCAGAACTCAAGCGCCGGCCATGTAGATGGTGTGGGCCGCCATAACAGTCGATGTTCGCTCTCCGCTCATATAAATCGACCGTGGCATCAGAATAAATGCCGAATATTATAGCGAAAATATTCTGGAGGGTGTATTAAAGCCTTTGGCAGGCAAACATTTGGTCGCAGACCTTGGAAATTCCAACAGCAACCAACTCAGCACCATCACACTCAGCACGCGCCACCCAAGAATGGTTACAAAATGAGGTTCCTCGCTTCATTTTCAGCGCACAATGGACACCAAAATCTCCGCATTCCAATCCGTTAAACTATTGTGTATTTTGGAAAACAAGGTTGGCACTAAAAAATACCAATGTGTCGATCACCTCAGGCAAGCGCTACACCGGGAAAAGGCAAAAATTCAGCAGAGCAACATTCGGGCAGCGTGTGACGGTTTCATTGGCCGTTTGAAGGCCATAATTCGTGCCACAGGTGACCAATTCGAACAAATCTAAACCTATTCTAAAATTTGACGCTATTTACGACATTTTTGCTTTCATTCAAAAAAAAATTAAAATAAAATGTAAAAATTATGGCGTTTGACTTTGTTGCAGTTTTTTTATCTCACCCTGTGTTCCCTCTCTAGCCATATGGCTGAGGGTTTAAAAATCGACGATTACACCTCTAATAATTCTTGAGAACAATTTTTAAAATAATATACGATTACTGTTAAAAACCATGATTGTGGCTCTATGCGTCCTTGAACAATATTTGAAAAAATCCACGATTATAGCACTAATGGTCCTTGACAAAATTTTGTTGAACTTTCACAATTATGCCCCGTTGGTCTTTGAAAATATTTAAAAAATATACGATTCTAGCAATGGTAGAGCAAGCAAGGCTCACATCTGTAGATAAGGTGTGAAAATTCTTAATTCGAAAAATATTTTCCATTGAAGTTTTTCATGAAAAACCCCGAACAAGACCTTCCAAAGGATACCTTCATTTTATGCAAACGAGGTCCATACAAAATGCTGTTATAAATTGTACTCATTATTAAAGTAACCATTTACTTACATTTTTGACTCTGTACTGCAAACTTGATACGCAAAATACTCACAGTAATGTATGTCAGAACGTAAACTTTATCTCCTTATGATATAATTCAATTTGTATAAACATAAATAAGTTATTTTCTTACGTTCCTCTGAGTAATTCAATTCGTGTATTCCTCATTCACATCTTGGCACCAAGGTACCTACCTACCAAGTGCCGAAGTAAATCAATTAATTTATGCCTGCAAATATATGTTTTGTCTAATAACAATTAATGAGCAATACGAGTATCAAAACTCACATGACCTCTAGCTACTGGAAATGTAGAAGGCAACAGACAAACACATCGTAGGTTACTGAAGACACACACCACCTCACATATGTTGTAATATGTTATCCATTAGGTTTTCCAATACACCTTCATACATAAATTCTTAATACCTTCTTTTCAGATATTCATTGAACAGTAATTAAAATACAAACCTGTAAATGGAAATAAATTGGCAAATAATAGTGATTTAAAAGCCATAACCGACCGACCGATTGTTTTGTAATGGCCAATAATCCTATTTGTGGGCCTTTGTTAAGTCATTGTGGTTGCAGCAGGCCCAACAGTGTATGTCAATTATTATTGAATAAAATATTTCAATTATTTAAGTATGTCTCTGTGTGTGTATGTACGTCGTGTTATATCCAAAGGTAGCAAATCTTAATTAAAAATCTAAAAAAATCAATTATTGAATGACATGGTATTTTGAAACGTTAATTGATGATTGGTATTCCCTGTAGGGATTATTCAGTGTACATCATGTCCATTTTAATAGCATGAAAGCCTTTTTTTGTTAAAAGAAAATACATAACATGAAAATAATAATAATAAATTTACAATCTTTTTTGAATTGTTTTTTATGTGACTAATATGCAACTGCCCGAAAAAAGTAATTGTTTGAAAAAATTGTAAAATTGTAAAATTGTAACCCTTAGAACCCTTAAGGCTGTTAGTCGGTTTGCCCACAGATACATATCTACCGTCAGCATTTGACCTTCTAGGCAAATAGGTCAAAACACCATCGATTTCGAAACTACAAATATTTACGATGTTGGTTCACGATTTTAATTCTTTTGGAAAATATAAACAAATCCAGAATTGTGGCTCTGTTGGTCCTTTTAAATAATTTAAAAAAGCCACAATTGTGACTTTTTTGTTGATTTTTGAAAAATATTTAAAAAAAATCCACATGACTCAGATGGTCTTTAAAAAAATATTAAAAAGGAACAGAACAGATGTTGGTCCTTGAGAAATACTAAGAAAATTCAAGTATTGCTCTGTAAGACCTTAACAGAATATTATTTTTCGAAGGCTTGGCTTTTAAAAACTCCACGATAATGGGTATTTGGGTATATGGGTAATAGGTATATTCTAAAAATTCATGATGTCGTTCATGATATTAGATCTGTTGGCGATTGAAAAATATTTTTAAAATCAAAGATTTGTTTGTCCGTACACAATATTTTTAACTGTGGTCTTTACAATTATTTAAAAAAAAAACTTTGGTTGTAGCTAAAATTCCAGATTTTGAAAAAAATCAAAGGAAATTGTACAGAATTTACATTATTTAACTATTTCACTCCTCTGGTCCGTTTTTCAAACAGTAAAAATCCCTCTTTCAAAAAAATATTTATGTATGAAATGAAAATTGTAAACAAATTTTTGTTAAGGTAGTAAAAGTCATCTGTCAATAATTAACAAAAGAAAATTCATCCTAAAGTAAATTTCTGACATATGTGGGCTCCAGAAAATTCCTTTTTTTGTTCAAAAACAACAATAAATATTAAATCTCGGAACGAAATGGGTTAAAAATTCGAATAAACATTCAGGAGGAAGAGGCTCTTTGAGATATATTTGAGAGAATTCGTGATTGTGGCTCTGATTGTCGTTGACATTTTTATGCCCTTCACCATAGTATGGAGGGTATATTAAGTTTGTCATTCCGTTTGTAACATCAACCAAATATACATTTTAGACCCCACAAAGAATGTATATTTTTGATCAGCATAAAATTCTATGTCGATTCAGTGATGTCCGTCCGTTTATTCGTCTGTGAAAATCAATCTAGCTTCCGAATGAAATGAAGTAGGTTGATAACATTTTACTCAAATGTATATTATGTCTGCAGGACTTTTGGTATTGAACATGGGCCACATAGGTCTACGTTTTGGTATAGCCCCCATATTCGGTATTTTGACGATTTTAGCGACAGTATTCACCGGATTTGTTTTAAATTTGGTAGTTGAAGTTCGAAATGGATGCTACGGCCTATGACGGGAGATTGTCTGTTCAGGTCCAAGTCTTCGTATATCTCCTATATAACGGTACCTCCCAATATTCGGTATTTTGATGATTTAAGCGACATTGTTCACCGGAATTGTTTCAAATTTGGCATTTCAAGTTCAAAATGCATACTACAGCCTAAGACAGGAAATTGTCTTTGAAGGTCCACGTCTTCGTATAGCCCCCATATAGCGGTACCTCCCGATATTCGGTATTTTGATGATTTTAGAAATTGCAAAAATTCAGTCCAATTGGGCTGATATTAGCCATTTGGTGAACACAAAATTTGAAATCGGATAAATATATATATGGAAGCTATATGCAAATGTGAACCGATCTTGTCAAAATTTTAAACACTTATATCTGATCAAAGATTATTGTTGTGGAGTGCATATTACTCTTATGAGGGACTTAAAACCCCTAAATCGGATGAAACACATATATGGGACCTAAAGCTACATCCAAACCGATTTTCACGAAATTTGACAGACTTGCTTCCAGATTGAATTCGGTCGTATGTGCCAAAACTCAGTCATTTTGACTGATATTGGTCATCTTCTGTACAATTAACCCGAAATCTGTTGAAGGTTTATATGGAAGCTATATCTAAATTTGAACCGATTCTCACCAATTTCAGAAAGATCCAAACAATTATTGTTTGGAACATTTCATCTCAATCGGATAATAAATGCGTCCTGCATTTTGTTCACAAAAATGCATGGACAGACGGACGGACTTGAAAAGTGATTCTATGAAGATTCTCAAATGTAATTATGGGTCTATCTCGCTTCCTTCTCAATGGTAAATGCAGAAAGACGTAACAGTCTTTCCATTTATAAAAATCCATGGTTATACCTCAACAGGACTTAATTTTTCCATTAATTCCTTAACGCTTATTAACAAGTAAGCAAAGGCTAAAGTTGTGCGGGCCCCTTATGTCCAAATCCATTTTGGAAGATTTCGTTTTTGAAATGAATTCTTAGAGCCCTGCATAAATGTTACTTTTGGTTTTTGACCAAAGGTATTTGCCCAATATTTACGCCCTCCGTCGTGCTGATAGGTATTCAAAACTATTTCACACAAAAGTTGTTGTTTATTTTACAGCTAAATATTACTCAATGACCATTGTATCCAATATGATAGACTCTTTCCTCGTGCCTAACACTCTCCTTATGCAAAATACCGTGCCGTTTGGTTTTCAATTGTGACCTGTAGAGGGAACATTTTATTTTTTTTTATCCATTTAAACCCCTAAATGTACATCTTCAAAAACTTAAGGCTTGAATTCTGACACAGACCCTACCCCAATGTAAAATTTCGTGAGAATCGAACGATAATTGCGATCTGTCTATGGTATAAAAAAATTACAAAAGGTACAATTCAAAATTGAAAGTCATATTGAAAAAATTGCATGCGATAAAAAATATGACAAAAAATCAAAAATGTAACAAAAAATTTTTGCTTTCCATATTCATGTTACGCGATTTTCTTCGATTGTACTTCTTTTGTGGCAAGACCCCATTCAAAATTGATGAGAAATGTGAAAATCAGTCCAGCCGTTCTTGACTTATAAGCGCAATAACTAAGATCAATTTATTTTACATATGGACAGGGTTTTATTCTGACCCTACTTATGGTGACCATAGGACTAATGGTAGCATAGGTTTGAAAATTAAATTTTCTTTTCGAAATGTGTACGAAAAGTACTTAATAGTACTATATTTGGTACAATTTGTTATTCGTTAAATATATATTGCTTGAAATTTGGTATTAGGGTCGCTTGTTATGTGTAGGCTAGACATATGGATGTTGTTTCGGAAATGTGTACTTTAGCTGTACGAAAAGTACTAAATGATACTATATTTGGTACTGGATGAAGGGATATAGATAAAACTATGAAATTTAATATTTAGATTACTGATGGTATCTGTTTTTGAGATAAAGAGTTTGGGAAATATGTACGAAAAGTACTAAATGACACTAAATTTGGTATTGGATGAAAAATAGTGCTGAAACCCTGATATTTGATATAGGTGCCACTGATGGTGTCTGGTTATGCATATGGGTACTATAATTGTTCGAAAAGTTCTAAATGGTATTCATTTTTTTTGGGGGGGAAGGGATTGAACTGGAATTCTGAAATTTGATATTGTTGTCACCGTTGGCGTCTGTGGTTGATAGAAAGATCTGTTTGGATGTGGGTACTAGAATTGTACTACATGGTACTAAATTTCGTAGCAGGGGAAATTACAGGGCTTAAATCCTTAAATATATATATATATATATATATATATATATATATATATATATATATATATATATATATATATATATATATATATATATATATATATATATATATATATATATATATATATATATATATATATATATATATATATATATATATATATATATATATATATATATATAACGTAACTATAACTATACGAAAGAACTAAATGCTACCAAATTTGGTATTGGTGTCTGTAGTTGAAAGAAGGAGGTGGTTTTGGAAATGCGTAACATGAACGTACGAAAAGTGAAAAATACCGAAAAATGTGCCGTTGGCTATTGGGATAGAGCTGAAATTCTGAAATTTCATATGCCTATTGTTGGTATTTTGTTTCGACAGAAGTAAGTAGGTAGGAATACGTACAATAATTGTTCGAAAGGTACTTAATGGTACAAAATATGCCATTGAGTGAATGGTTAGAGTTTTAATCCTTAATTTTGATATTGGTTTCACTGCTAGTTTCTAGGATTTAGATAGGGTGTTGGAAAAATGTTATTATGAAAAGTCTTTGAAATAGTATTGACCAGAAAAATGGGATGTGGAACCATAGTGCAAAGGGATAGCTAACTTCGACTAATAGATTGAAATTCGGATATGCCGATAAATGCTAAAATCGAAAAATCTATAATTCCAATAGTGTCTTCATCTATATGTCACTAATTTCACTATGACTTATTCCGCCTTCTTCTTGTCTTTTATCAGGGTATTTATTAGGACCATAGGGTTGTTTAGTGATGCTTTCTTATCTCAAACTCAATTTAAATAATGTTTAGTAAATTCCCCGCTTTCTTTATTTCAGATCCTATATAATCCACATTTTACTAAATGTATTAAAATGTTTGCAATATTTCCTCGCATTTTTCCTTCTTTAGATGATTTCGAGATTTAAGTAAAATTAAATTCCATTACTGCAGGAATCATCTTTTATGTGTGTGTATTCCATGCAATAATCAAGGTCAACCTCATGCGGGCTAACAAAAGCAGACACCAAGTGAAGTAAAAAAGGGAGCAGAAAAAAGAGAATGCAAACAAAAGATGTCATCATAAAGTGTGCATGAATTTATTGTCATTCTCACCTCTTCAAGGCGAATAAAGGAATCTTCCGCCGCCATTGTTCTGCTGCCCTGCATTGTTCTGCCATGAAATTGTGATGCACTGATTGTTTTGCTTCTGTTCCGTTAAAGCATTTTTCCACTCTCGCTCTCTGCCTCTTGAATCTTCGTTCAACTGAACAAAAGTGAAGAATTGATTCCACAAATTGTCATTGACTAGGTGAAGTCCCTCCTTCGCTCAGGTTGTTTTATGAATATTGAAAAATTATATATATATTTTTTTTATATTGCTTTTTATTGCCATATATTTTCCATGATAAAAGTTTGTTTTTGTTGGAATGATGATATTTTTATTGAAGCATACAGTTATGAATATTTTTTTTTCAATTGGCTTTTTTTATTGAAATTAATTCAAAATATCTGAAATATTCTATTCGAGCGGAAAATAATCGATTTCCGTTAGCGTTTATTTGCAAATATTTTTGTTATTATTATCAAATAGATATAGAGATTGTGGGAACTCGGTAGTCATATTGATGGAGATTTCCGATTGATGGTATTTTTGTAATAATTGATGGATTTTTGTAAAAATTATTGGGAATAGATTTTTTTTTGCACATACCCAAATAAAACAGTGTAGTGACACACAAATTTAAATATAACTGACACGGGATGTCGGTAGTGGTCATGAGATGAATATATGTTTAATATTGTGTCAAAAATTGAATAATACTTAAATAAATAATGAGGGAATGTTAATTTCAATTTTATATAACTTTTATATTTAAGTTTTACTTATAAAAATATATAACAAATAAAAATATTTTTCTCATTTCAGAATTGTTATTTAACTGAAAATTACGACATGTTCTAATATTAGAAACTGTTGTGATTTAAGAAGCTAATAATTAAGGTAAGTTCCATAATAGTATAAATTAACAATTAAACAATTTCGTTAAGCTTTTTCTGACTGACCTGTAAAAATTAATCCTCGGATAACTCGGAAGATTGTATCCAGTTTTGAGGGGTATATTCAAACCCTCCAGTGTAGAAATTCTATAATTTGGTCATTTACAGTGTATCTGAGATCTCTCAGAGAATCAAAGCCCAAACGAAACGACTAAAGCTTTTTGTCCGAAGGTGTCATAGAAGTCTTGGTTATTGGTAATTCGTACTAGAACAATACATATTTAAAGGTACTAATCATGCTACCCTTTGCACCTTCGGACCAATAAAGCTAGGCCCATCTCCAACAGGAATCCAATACAATATTTCAAAATTCCATTTTCATCATGTTCACCCTAAACTAAATTGTTCTAAATTTGTACCATTAGTATAGTTCGCACACTTAGTTCACTTTTCAAAAACCACCTTCATATATCAAACTTACTTTCCAACGATGATTATCATACCACTTTTTTAGTCCTATCTGTGAACGTATTACCAAATTGTACCATTTTAGAAGTTTAGTACCATTTTCAAAAAATTCTACTAATACCAATTTTAAAATAATCATCAGTGATGGAGTGTATGATGGATGTACCAAAGGGTTTTTGGAAATACACAATCTACGGGTGAGATGAAAAAACTGCAAGCAACTTCAGACTGCTGTTATTTCTAAGCCACTAGGTCCGGCAGCTGTTCAAATTATTCCAGTGACAGTTCACTATATTGTTTACAAGCGTACGAAAGCATTTTGGTGAGAATTGGTTCGAAAAGTAAAGAAGCGACTTGATCGAAACCCGCGGCATCGTCGTGGCCGAAAAATGAATCGTGAGCTGAACATATCGCAATATTCCATTCGCAAATATTGAAAAATGAGCTCGGGGTAAAGCCATTGTTAATTCCAAAAAGTGCAAGAACTAGACTCAAAATAACCAAAGAGTTGCTTCGCTTGGCCCAAAGTGCTGAAAGTTTTCTCCAATGAGAAAACATTCGTTGTCTAGCAGTTTGCAAACTAACAAAATGATCGTGTTTACTTGCCAAAGAGGTCAGCTGAAAGAGGAGAGCCGGCCATGGTGATGATGTGGGCCGCCATAACAGCCGATGGTCGCTCTCCGCTCGTATTAATCGACTGAAGCATCAGAATAATTGCCGAATATTATCGCGAAAATATTCTGGAGGGTGTATTATAGCCATGGGTATGCAAAGGTTTTGACCGCAGACCTTGAGCATTCCAACAGAACTCCGCACCATCGCATTCAGCACAAAATGAGGTTCCTCGCTTCATTTCCAGCGCACAATGGCCTCCGAAATCTCCGGATACTAATCCGTTGGACTATTGTGTGTGGATTTTTTTGGAAAACAAGGTTGGCACTAAAAAATACCAAAGTGTCGATCACCTCAAGCAAGCGCTTAGCCGGGAATGGACGAAAATACCACAAAGCAACATTCAGGCAGTGTGTGACGGTTTCATTGACCGTTTGAAGGCCATAATTCTTGCCAAAGGTGACCATTTCGAACAAATCTAAACTTATTCTAAAATTTGATTCTATTTCCGACTTTTTCTGCTTTTATTCGATAAAATTAAAAAAAAAAACTTTAAAAATTATGGCGTTTGACTTTGTTGCAGTCTTTTTTTATCTCACATTCAAAATTTATATACTAAAAACATTTCTGATTCGAAATCTCTCTTTATACATAATTTTTTAAAAAAGTGTCAATGTGAGAATTGTTCTAAATCAAATTTCATTGTAAGTCTCTCAACATTTTTTTCTAATATGCACCATGAATAATAACAAAGCATTTTGTTAATGAAAACCTTTATTTTCGGAAAATGTAGCACTTTTTGTCATTTCGCTGCAAAGTTTCTTATAATGTCACTATAGCCAGTCTGGATTGTGAAAAATGCGAAGTTGGCTTTATAGTATTCGTTTATAGATCCAAACCTCAAAGGGGTTTGCGTCTTAGTCTAAATGTTTTTAAGGCCCTTAGAATTTGTCGTATATTTCGCAACATTAAGGAAAGAACTTTGAAATTTGATTGAGATCTTTGGATTACATCTATAATCATTGGTACAGAAAATGGGTCTTTTCGGTCTACATTTTTGAAATATTCCCGCATAAGGATTCTTTTTCGTTTTGTCCATATTTTCAATTTAATATTGCCAAATTTTGGCATTTTGAGAAACGATATTTAAAAAAATGTATACTCCTGATTTTAGTCGTGCCATATTTTCCTATCCCTTTTGCAAACATTCATCTCATGCCTCTCTCTCTCCCTCTCTGTATAATTGATAAAATCTCTAAAACTTCTTTCAAACTATTTCAAGGAAAATACTACAATTTATTTCCCTTGTCTCAAGAAAAAAACATAAAATTAAATTAATGAGACAATTGAATGCATTTTTGCTACAACTTTGCCTTCGCATCCGTACATTGTATTTCCGAAAACTTTGCTAATAATTTTATTATAGTGGAAGTTTGTCTCTTTGCCATTGGTACTGATTAAAAACTTGAGTTTAACTTTCAAATACCAGCAACGATTTCTTTTGACTTTCAGCATAGCTGAGGTGGCTGGGAGGGTGGACAGACAGGGTATTGCTGGCCGACCACAAGTATCCAGATATTGTCTTTCTTTGGAAAATGCATTAGGGTTTAATTTGGAAACATTGTTGCGACCACCAACACCACATGGGATTATTAATAACTAATAGCAACAAAAGTGATTAATAACTTTGTTGTTTTTTTCTCCAAACCTAGCAGAGGAAGAAAAATTTTGGTAATATTTTCAAAGTAGAGTTCCTTTTTTTGCCTGGTTTTCTCCTTGCATTTTGCCCACTGGTGTTGAGGGAATAAATGAAGATGGTGAAAATTCCCAAGCACATTCGCCTGAATTGTACATTAGTTATTTGGTTTTGTTTGGCAGTCATGACCAGCCAGCCAGCTATCCAGCTAACCAGCCAACAAACCATCTCATATTTTACAATTTGTGGCATGCCATTCACTCACCACGGGGTGTATTGAACTTTTCACAAACTTTTTGTGTAAATATAATTTTAGCCTTTGCCAGAGGTTGATTATGGTGATGTTGTTGTTGATGCTGCTGCTCCTGTTGTGTGCTTTGTTCGATGTTGCCATAGAAACGCTCCACTCTCATTTATATCTCTCGGTACTTTTCATTCATTTGATTTGTCAAAAGGGTTGCGTAGTGATAAACTTTTTGCATTTAAAATGGAATTTCAACTAAAGAATGTGACCAAATGAATTTGTTTTCGGTATGATTTGGAAGTTCAGGAGGAACGTTGAAGGGCATACAGGACAAATGTTGATTACACTAATACCAAAAAAAAAAATGGAAAAATAAATAAACTGATTTGACAACAATTGTGTCGGTTGTTTAAATAAACAAATAAAATTAAATAAAAATATATGTAAATTATTATGTGGGAGTAGGGTTTGCAGTCTGGAGCATTTATATCATGGGGTCTGGTTAAAATTGTTCAATTAAATAGAGTAATTTCAAGAAGAGAAGTAACGAGTATGGTTTCCATTTATTTATTTATTCTTCAATAGTAATTCTGGCAACAGAAGCTCACGGAGATATGTTAATGTTAATATCAGGAAATCAGAATTTGAATATCGGACTGTCCTAAAACAACCGTGAAAGAAATTTCTTAAATCAGTAGACACATCAACGGTTGTAAATATTTAGAAAGCAAAAATCCCCACAAAAGGTGATCCAAAAGTTTTTAGTTGCAGTACCAATATCTGAAAAATGTCACTTAGAAAAACTTCGCGATTGAATTTTTGTTACCTTTGAAAAATGATTGTACTCCAAACACGCTCTGAAAAGCACGTTAGATGCAATGATAGCAATCTGAAAAATTCCTGCTGGTTCTTTCAAAATGTACTTTAAAAGGGATCATTTTTGAATAAACTTCTTCTGATGATCCTAAAAATAGCTTTAAAACTTCACAGCCTTAAGGGTTATTCGAAATTATTCTTTAAAATCCAAATTAACTTACTTGGTTTTTTATGGTTCAGGTTCTCCTGAAATGTTTTCTATTTAAAAATGTCCTTAAAACATACGCGTGTATATACAAGTCCAGTCTGATTGATCCTACAGAAATTTGTTTAAAAATGTCCATGCTTTCCTCCCTGATAGTCCTTCAATCCGATTTAATTGTCGTTATTGTCATTTAGGACAGTGCTGGAGGATGTTAAAAATTTGATAGGGCAAACAATTACATAACACCTCAAAATATATATTCTTCTTCCTATCTCGCCGAGCTGAGTCGATTTAGCTATGTATGTCCGTCTGTCCATTTTAATTTGTAATCACTCTACAGGACGCTATTATGGTCCGATCCTCACGAAATTTTGCATGAAGGTGGGGCTGCGGTCTAAATGGAAGCTTTTTGCTTTTAGTGATATTCGCATATTATTTTGGAGTAGAAGTGAACCAACAATTTTTCTTCTCCACAGGTTGCAATTATAGACCAATCGGGACGGAATTTAACATGGCGATAGAGTATAGGGCTGGTCAGAAGCCTGCCATTGTGTTTGGTCATCGGACTATGCAGTGTGAGATGAAAAAACTGCAAACCAACATAAGACTGCTGTCATTTTTAAGCCACTCATCCGACAGCTGTTAAAATTATTGCAGTGACAGCTCATTATATTGTATTGATAGTATGATTTCTTTATATTTGGCTGGAAAACCACAAGTGGCTATCGTAAGAGCTCTCCAGCATTTAAATGTAAATAAATTTGTTGTGTCTCGAAAAGAAAAGATGCGACTTGATCGAAACCCGCGTCGTAGTGGCCGAAAAATGGCTCGTGAGCTGAACATATCGCAATATTCGATTCGGCAAATATTGAAAAATGAGTTGGGGGTAAAGCCATTGAAATTCCGAAAAGTGCAAGAACTTACATCGCAACAGAAATAAAATAGACACAAAAGTGCTAAAGAGTTGCTTCGCTTGGCCGGAAGTGGTGAACTGCCGAATTTGGTTTTCTCCGATGGAAAAACATTCGTTGTCCAGCAGTTTGTTTACTTGCCAAAGAGGTCAGCTGAAAATGTACATGCTCGAATTAATCCACCGTGGAATCATAATAAATGCCGAATATTATCGCAAAAATATTCTGAAGAGTGTACTAAAGCCTTGGCCACGCAAAAAAATATTGGGCGCAGACATTGGACATTCCAACAGGACTCAGCAACATCGCACTCAGCACGCGCCACCCAAGAATGGTTACAAAATGAGGTTTCTCGCTTCATTTCCAGTGCACTTTGAGCACCAACATCTCCGGATACCAATCAATTGGACTATTATGTCTGGAGTATTTTGGAAAGCAAGGTTGGCACTAAAAAATGCCAAAGTGTCGATCACCTCAAGCAAGCGATTCGCCGGGAATGGGCCAAAATACCGCAGAGCAATATTCGGTCAGCTTGTGACGGTTTCATTGGCCGTTTGAAGGCCAAATTCGTGCCAAAGGTGACCAATTCGAACAAATCTAAACTTATTCTAAAATTTGATACAGTTTCCAAAATTTTTGGCTTTCATTCAATAAAACTCAAAAAAATGTAACAAGTAAAAAAACATTAAGTTCGGCCGGGCCGAACTTTTAATACCCTCCACCTTAGGGTAATGGAAACATTAGAACCAATTATGACCCACAAATACCAATTTTTAGCTATATTCGTGGGGAAATATGGCAAAAATCATCAAAATACCGAATATCGAGAGGTACCTCTATGTAGGGCTATACAAAAACGTTGACCTATACACACCGCAGCTAGAACCCACTATGACCAGCAAATACCAATTTTTAGACAAATCTATGAAAAAATGCGGCAAATGGGGACTATACCAAAACGTGGACCGATATATGTCATTTTCAATACAAACCATCCTAGGCACAATACAAATTTTTCTGCTAAATTGTGACGCTCTACGTCAAATAATGTGGCCTGTATCGTGATTTCAACAGACGGACATCATCGACTTAGAATTTTATGCTGATTATGAATATATATACTTTATGGAGTCTACGACGAATATTTAGACATATAACAAGCGGAATGACAAAGTTAATATACCCTCCTTTCCAAGGTGGAGGGTATGAAAATTATGGCGTTTGTCTTTGTTGCAGTTTTTTTTTATCTCACCCTGTAGTGTTGTAGGCTGTAAACATCATAATGGTCCTTTAAAAGTTTTCTTAAAATTTAAAAAAAAAAATTACGATGGCGGATAAAAAAATTGCTTTAAAAGTCCACCCGTTTTTGCTTTAAAGGGCCTTAGGAAATATACTTAAAATCAAAATGTTTAGCCTTACAGAATATTATTCGAAAATACCCTTTTATACTCAGCAGGGTTCTTGAAATGTGTTCTCAAAAATATTGAGATTATAAAATTATGGTCCATAAAAATACTCCATTAATAGCGATTTTAGTATAACTAGGCTTTACTACTAATCCTTCTAAAATATTCATAAAAAAATCACGTTTATAGCGCTGATGTTCCTTGAAAATTAGTCTTTAGAATGCACGAGAATATTTCTAATGGTCCTTGAAAATTAGTCATTAACAAATCTACGCCTATCCTTGAAAATGCTCCTTAAGAAATCTACGTTTGATGTATTATATTTTAAGAATATTCTTTAAGTCCATAAAAAATTTTCTTTATATTAATAGTCTCTTGGTCCATCAAAAATATTTTAATTACAATCCATTTTAATAGATTCAGGGTTAGTCGAAAATATTTATTTTAACAATCCCACGTTTATGGAACTAATATTTGGTTGAAAATATCATTTGATATCCTTATCCTTGAAAATTTACGTTTATAGTGTTTCTTATTTTTCTAGAATTTTCATTAAAACATTTGTCTATAACTTGAAAGCCCATAGAATAATATTCTTCACGTTAATAGTCTCTTGGTTCATCTAAAAAATTTTTATGAAAGTCCACTTTAATAGCTCCATGGTTCGTCGAAAATATTTGTCCACGATTTTAGCACTAATAATTGTTTGAAAATATCTCTCAATAAATTCATCCCTAATGGTCTTTTCCATCATCCTTTGAACAATTCTGCATTTGCAACCCTGATTGTCCACCAAAAATATGTTTTCATTAAATACGAAAATAGCTCTCAAAATTACTGCTTTGGCTAAAATGGTAAATGCAAAAATTCACGAACTCCGGGACGTATGAGTAACCAGTCTCGTCTGCATCTATACATACTCATACATCATACGACCCTGCGGCCAACTACAATCACTCATCACAAACAACTCGTTATGAAATTGTTCGAATTGAATTTAAAGTCGTACGTTTTGTTCGCTTCAAATGAAATCATTTCAAATTACAAAATTCCATTTCTATGTAAATGTAAATATCAAAGAAGCACACACACACACATATATACACGCCAATATGTATGCATGTGCCGAACTACACTATGCATGCATCATTATGCCATGAAATGTCATTTGAAAATGTTGTTTAACTACCAACAATAATTATTCTGAAATTCAGTTAAATTGCCAATGTGCAAGTGGGTGGAAATTTAATGCTTTTACAGTTATTTGAAAATGGAACATGGAAGTAATAAAACCGTTTGGTAGGATGTGCCACAGTGAGTTGTGTGAGTGTGTGTGTGAGTGCGTGCGTGTGCATTGTTTAGGGCCAATTTAACATCTACAATGACCAACAGAATATTGCCATAATAGTGGTTCTGCTGCTGCCACTGCCGTCCGTTACCATAATAATGTGAGTAACATACATGGCTTGCATGAGGTTTTGGTTGGCCAGATTTGGTTTGGTTCGCTTTGAAATACATCGACATGCTTGATAACGGATAAATGGGATGGCATGGCTATTGCTTTTGTTGGGAGCAAAAATAAATATTTACCATATGCTATTAATGTACAATGAAATGTAAAATCTAAATTAATTTTTACATCCATGTGATAGTAGTGTGATATAAGACTAATAAAGACTGGGAGATTTGGAATACACACACATTGAAAAGTAATACGGGGTGAGATAAAAAAAATGCAACACAGTCAAACGCAGTAATTTTTAATTTTTTTGTTGTTGTAAATTTTTTTTTTTTTTTTTTAAATTTTATTGAATGAAAACAAAACATGTCGGAAATAGCATCAAATTTTAGAATAAGTTTAGATTTGTTCGAATTGGTCCCCTTTGGCACAAATTATAACTTAAAACGGCCAATGAAACCGTCACACGCTACCCGAATGTTGCTCTGCCGTATTTTGGCCCTATTCCCGGCTAAGCGCTTGATGTGATCAACACTTTGGTATTTTTATACCCTCCACCATGGGTAGGAGGGTATATTAACTTTGTCATTCCGTTTGTAACACCTCTAAATATTCGTCGTAGACCCCATAAAGTATATATATTCATAATCAGCATAAAATTCTAAGACGATTTAGCGATGTCCGTCTGTCTGTCTGTCCGTCCGTCTGTCTGTCTGTCTGTCTGTCTGTCTGTCCGTCCGTCTGTTGAAATCACGATAGAGCCCACATTATTTGACGTAGACCTTTGAAATTTGGCACAAGTGTGTGTATTGTCCCTAGGATGGTTGGTATTGGAAATGGGATATATCGGTCCACGTTTTGGTATAGCCCCCATATAACGGTACCTCCCGATATTCGATATTTTGATTATTTTTGCCACATTTTTCCACGGATTTGTCTAAAAATTGACCTTTGTAAGTCGTAATGGATTCTAGCTCCAGTGGGGTAACATTATATGTATAGGTCCACGTTTTCATGTAGCCCCCATATAACGGTACCTCCCGTTATTCGGTATTTTGGTGATTTTTTCCACATTTTTCCACGGATTTGTCTAAAAATTGACCTTTGTAAGTCATAATAGATGCTGGCTCCAGTGGGGCAACATTTTATGTATAGGTCCACGTTTTCATGTAGCCCCCATATAACGGTACCTCCCGATATTCGATAATTTGAAGATTGTTGCCACATTTTTTCACGGATTTGTCTGAAAAATGGTATCTGTAGGTCATAATGGGTTCTAGCCCCTTTGACGAAACATTGCACGTGTAGATCCACGATATAGCCCCTATATAACGGTACCTCCCGATATTCGGCATTCTAATGGTTTTTGCCACATTTCTTCTAATTTTTCCTTTACCCTAAGGTGGAGGGTATTAAAAGTTTGGCCCGGCTGAACTTAATGTTTTTTTACTTGTTTAGTTCTAACCTGTCTTCCAAAATACTCCAGACACAATAGTCCAACTGAATGGTATCCGGAGATTTTGGTGGTCATTGTGCACTGGAAATGAAGCGAGGAACCTCATTTTCCCACCATTCTTGGGTGGTGCATGCTGACTGCGATGGTGCTGAGTTGGTTGCTGTTGGAATGTCCAAGGTCTGTGGCCAAAATATTTTCGTGCCCAAGGCTTAAATACACCCTCCGGAATATTTTCGCAATAATATTTGGTATTTATTCTAATGCCACGGTCGATTAATACGAGCGGAGAGCTACCATCTGCTGTTATGGCGGCCTACACCATCACCATGACCGGCGCTTGAGTTCTGGTGGCCAACCAAAGTTGCACATTTTCAGCAGACCTCTTTGGCAAGTAAACACGATCATTTTGTTTATTTACAAACTGCTGGACAACGAATGTTTTCTCATCGGGAAAAACTAAATTCGGCAGTTCACCACTTTCGGTCAAGCGAAGCAAATCTTTAGCTCTTTTGAGTCTATTTTCTTTCCGTTACGGTATAAGTTCTTGCACTTTTTGGAATTTCAATGGCTTTACCCTGAGCTCATTTTTCAATATTTGCCAAATGGAATATTGTGATATGTTCAACTCACGAGACATTTTTCGGCCACTACGACACGGGTTTCGATCATGTCGCTGCTGATGTTCCTGTTTTCTTCCGTCCACTTCCTTGACGTCGGGCAACGCTACCAGCATCACGGTAACGAGCGATGGTACGAGACACAAAAGTTTTATTCACATTTAAATGCTGGAGTACTCTAACGATAGCCACTAGTGGTTTTCCAGCCAAATATAAAGGTTGGAATTCCATCACGAATAACTATTTTTCTGGAAAATTCTCACCAAAATGCTTTTGTACGCTTGTAAACAATATAATGAGCTGCAACTGGAATAATTTTAACACCTGTCGGACGAGTGGCTTAAAAATGACAACAGTCTGAAGTTGGTTGCAGTTTTTTTTTCATCTCACCCTGTTTATTTTCCTAATAGCATTTGTAGAAGGAAATAAATAATTTTTTGCAATCAGGTTTTAATCTGAAAAAATCTGTTGACATTTACATAACACCGAAATTAATTTTAATTCCAATTAGATTTCTTATTACAATTTTTGCCTACTAAGTGCAAATATTAACAAAACTTTGCGGAAACTAACATTGGTTGCAAATAATTAACCCCAAAAAATGCAGCGTATCATCGGCTTAGGTTTCATCTTTGCATTGTTTTCCACAACCCAACATCTCCTCACCGCCACCACACCATATCACTCTGTTACGAAGTGTGACAGCACACACACACGCTGTTTATGAATCCGACGATATGTAAACGTGGGTAGACACATTCGTGGGAAACACCAATTCAAGGTACGCTGATGTGATGTGCTGATGTCGGGAATCCAACGTCAAAATACTTTTGCTAACAACTAGAATTACTGTCAGACCAAAAACCACGAATACTTTTTCGAAAGAGAAAAAACGAGTTTTGGAAGTTGCATTTCTTGGAAGGGGGTGACACACAGACGCGTTTTGGGGTTTCAAACAAAGGGCGGTTTCAAATACAAAAACCTGGATTTTTTTCTAATTTAATCCCCTGGTGGTATGGTCTACGTTCTATTTTCAGTGGAAGGTTTTGGTTTTCTAAATGTCATATATGAGAGCCGTTACGGTTTTAGAATGGGATCTTTTTTCAGGCTTAAGTTAAATACCGCGAGGGTGTATTTAAAAAAAGACATTGTTAATCGGAATTTATTGAAAATCTTCAGGGGATTGGCTATTACAATATTGCTTTTAGAAGTGGGAAAATATTGGTTTAATTTAATATCCTCATTGCTAAGTAAAATTTGGGGCGAAATTTGACGATTTTTAGTTCGAGTTGGAATAGTTCAAAGAGTAAGAAAGGTTTAATTAGACGTGCCATAACCACAGCCATATAAAACAGCTGTTCAAACCAATCGTATGGGGTATAATATAATTGATTGTTTGTGATTATGCCATAGCCATAACCGTAGATACCAATTGCATTTTTTTTCTATGGTTAAAATAACAAAACAATTGATTGTTGTTTATTTATTGGATATGTGAAAACTAAAATATATTGGTAAGATTTATTTAAAAATTTTCGCCCGCACTTCTATTTGTATTCATTTATTTGAATATTTTTGCAGAAATATGTAATTAACAGCGGTTTATGGCTTGGCACCTCTAATCGATAACATTAATTGTGTGTACGGTTATAGTTATGGTTTGGGCGATGTTGTATGCGACATATAATTGAACCTGAAAAAATTCGAGATGTAAGTCTTAAATAACACTTAATCCTCCTAAACATAGCACAATGTGTAGTGCGTCCACCTATAAATAAGAAGATGACGAGTTCAATACCAGCAGCAGGGGCAGGAGTAGATTGTCGTAATATTTTCATAAATTAACCTAAAAAGATTTTCGTCAAAAACACAAAAGTCGTCACGCCATATCTCGGAAGTTCGACCTACAGCGAATCTGTTCCCCGGGGGCCAGTCCTACAGAATTATAAAACTTAAAATTGCTACGCAGGGTATATTTAATTTCATACGTGCCTCATCAAAATAATGAAATAGTAACCATAGGTTCCTTTGGACCAAATCCGTTTCTGAAGATTTTCAGTCGATCTAGACGTGTCTGTCCGTCTGGCTGGATGGTACACTTGATAACTTTCGAAGGGAGTATACGATTCGGTCGAAATTTGGTACATCGTAATTTTATTGTCATTTTATTATCGGAGATGGGCAACATCGTTCTACTCCTTCTGATAGCTTCCCCACAAAAGGCCAATATTTTTAAAGAAAATAGATTAGCTCATAGAAAGAGAAAAAATCATTCCATTTTGTGCAAGCTTTGCAAATCCCAATACTTTTGTCGGTGCTAGGCCAGGTGCGAAAACCGACCGCTCCATGAAGTACCTCCCCACACAAATGGTGAAGATTTATGAATTATTATAACTCTTATAAAATGCGATAGTCTTCAAAATTTCCCAAACCCTAATATTTCTACATACAAAAGATCTGTTTTGAAGACGGAGTATATCGGAGCACTCCATTTGGTATATCCCCCACAAAGGGTCAGCATTTAAAATAAATATAACTTTTATAAAATGTGAAATAAGTCCTATTGCCTTCAAATTTCACATATTCCAATATTTTTAATAACACAATATCTGTTGGGATTTTTTATTAGCCCACTCCCCACACGTGTCTGAATTTTGTATAAATTTAACTCTCATAAAATGTGAAATAAGTATCGGACTCTCTTCAAATTTCACATATCCTAATATTTCAATCAGTACAAAACAAGGGGGGAAGATGGAATGTATCGTAGCATTCTTACTGGTATCTCACCCACAGTCGATATAGCCCAAATCGGGCAAGTTGTAATATACCTATCAGTGTTAATTCGGATATTGGTACCCACCTTCGCTATCTTCTTCATAAAGGGTCAACATTTGGAATAAACAAAAAAATATAAAATATTCGTTAATTATAGCTTCTATCATTCTTTGGAGGGTACATTAGCTTTGTCATTCCGTTTTTAACTCCTCGAAATACGCATGTCAGACTCAACAAAGTACATATATTTTTTCTTGATCAGCGTTAAATTCTAAGTCGATTTGTAATCACGCTATCTTCGGATTGTATTGAGATAGAAGGCTAAAATTTTGCAGTAGGCAGGTTAAGTTCGTAAATGGGCAGTGTCGGTCCACGTTTTTATGTAGCCCTCATATAACAGTATCTCCCAATATTCGATATTTTGAAGATTTTAGAGATATTTTTTAGCCGAAGGGTTTCAAATTTCTATTTAAAGTTCGTAATAGCTACTACTACCCACAACAAAAAATCATGTATGCAGGTTATATTCCCCATATAACGGCATCATTACCCACCGAAAGTGTCTTAAATTTCGTATTTAAAGTTCGACATCGGCACTGCAGTCTAAAACAAAACATTATTTATGCAGGTCAACGTTTTCGTTTAGCCCCCATATAACGGTTTTCATTTAAGCGGTATTTCTCACCGTAAATTTTGTAAATTTTTAAGTTCTTTCAAAAGTTCGGCCCGGCCGAGATATATATTTTACTATATATACAATATCTTGGATATCAACATCAATGTAAAAGTCCTTTTCGTGTATTTGTGATTTCGCTGGAGTTAAAGCTATTCGTGGTTTAATGGATATTTCCGTACATTTTAATATAAAAGTTATGGTATATTTCAACTGCTTAACATTATTAGATGACCATAGAAATTGGTAGGCTTCTGCCCAGCCGTAACTGTAACCCCATGCAAAATTGCGATTTCTAGTTAGCCTACATTGCAACATGTAGAGCAACTGAGAAAAATATTTCAGAAAAATGTTATTTTTTTCAAAACCTAAATATTTTTTGTTCATTTCCGAATGCAATAGGCTCCTATATTGACATTAATCCCACCTCCATCTAAAATTCGGTGCAGATCATCAACGGGCCATAATTGTGATTTTTACCGTGATTACAAATTGCTATTGGCAGACGGACATACACACAGCTAGATTGACTCAGCTCGGCGAGATAGAAAGATCCAAGCCAATCAAACTTATAATACCCTCAACATATAGTATTGTAAGGTATAAAAATAAAAAAAAAACATAAAATTCTGAAATTTCCATAGCTCCGCCTCACTCTTGTCCCACTGTGAGTTATTCCATGGATCTCAGATGAATATAAAAAGATAATATCAATATAATGGAATTCTTAATCTACAATATATACAAAGAAGACAGCTCCTTCATACTCTCTCCTTTTATATATTCAATTGATTGATATTTCTTTTATATATATGCAAACATATATGCTTTTATATATTTCTGAGTTCATATGCAAGAAACATGTTCCCCAATTGATTGCAATAGCATGGTAACAAAAGCGTTGTCATAGACCCTCCTCTCAATGGGGTATACGTAACTTTTGCAACTCCAGTTTTCATTTCCATTGCATGGCTGCATCGACGTGTTACAATTGTAATATTTTCAGGCGTGTTTCTGCATTGAAAGTGCTATTTAATTATCATTCTTCCTCCTTGCTTGCCTGCCGTAAGAGGGCAGGATTGAGATTGACAATCGTATGTGAATTGAGGAATGTGGAACAGTAATACACTGAAAAATATTAAAAGAATGTAAAATACTCTCTATATTAGCATAACATAAGATAAAATAAAACGAAATTATATTTTATAACTTAAAAATATAATTAATTATACCCTCCACCTTGGAAAGGAGGGTCTATTAACTTTGTCATTCCGTTTGTAACATCCTTAAATATTCGTCTTAGACCCCATAAAATATATATATTCATAATCAGCATAAAATTCTAAGTCGATTTAACGATGCCCGTCTGTCTGTCTGTCCGTCTGTCTGTCTGTCTGTCCATCTGTATGTCTGTTGAAATCACGATACAGCCCACATTATTTGACGTAGAGCTCCAAAATTTAGCAGAGCTATTTGCATTGTGTCTAGGATGGTTGGTATTGAAAATGAGATATATCGGTCCACGTTCTGGTATAGTCCCCATATAACGGTACCTCCCGATATTCGGTATTTTGATGATTTATGCCACGTTTTTTCACGGATTTGTCTTAAAATTGGTATTTGTAGGTCATACCAGGTCCCTGAGCGTGTGGCAAAACATTGCATGTATGGGTCCAAAATTTGGTATAGCCCCCATATAACGGTACCTCCAGATATTCGGTAATTTGATGATTTTGGCAACATTTTTTCACGGATTTGTCTGAAAATCGGTATTTGTTGGTCATAATGGGTTCCAGCTCCGGTGGCGAAACATTGCATGTATGGGTCCATGATTTGGTATAGCCCTCATATAACGGTACCTCCCGATATTCGGTATTTTGATGGTTTTTGCCACATTTTTTCACTGATTTGCCTAAAAATTTGTATTTGTGGGTCATAATGGGTCCTAGTTCGTGTGGCGAAACATTGTAATTATAGGTCCACGTTTTGGTATAGCCCCCATATAACGGGACCTCCCGATATTCGGTATCTTGATGATTTATGCCACATTTTTTCACGGATTTATCTGAAAATTGGTATTTGTAGGTCATAACGGGTCCCTGAGCGTGTGGCAAAACATTGCATGTATAGGTCCACGTTTTGGTATAGCCCCCATATAAAGGTACCTCCCGATATTCGGTATTTTGATGGTTTTTGCCACATTTTTTCACTGATTTGTCTAAACATTGGTATTTGTGGGCCATAATGGGTCCTAGTTCGTGTGGCGAAACATTGTAATTATAGGTCCACGTTTTGGTGTAGCCCTCATATAACGGTACCTCCCCATAATCGGCATTTTAATGGTTTTTGCCACATTTCTTCTAATGTTTATTTTACCCTAAGGTGGAGGGTATTAAAAGTTTGGCCCGGTCGAACTTAATGTTTTTTTACTTGTTATTATTATTTTTGTCCAGTGTAGAACACATATTTTTTTCAATTCATTCTATAGTGGCATGTGATGCGTGCCAGTGACAAAACCTCATTTACTGTGCATTTATTTGAATACCGTTGTTGGTTGAGCATAAATAAAAATAATTAATACTTTTTGTTTTATTCTTTTTTTTAACAATGTCCTTTTTTCTGCGAACACTTAAACGAACTTATTATCAGAAAATTCCCATAACAAGTTATCAAATATAATAAGTGATTAAAAATATTATCCAGCAAAGTGTTGTTTATTTAACGACAAAAATATCATGAATATTAAAATTATCATTATTTGTTAAATGTAGTTTGCTTTGCTTCTCTAATAATAAAAATTTTGTATTTAGTTTGTAATGGGTTCTATCTTCTCTGGCACTGGAATAGGCTTAATATTTCTTATATGACTCATGAACATATCTTCGAATATTTGGAATTGTTATGATTTTAGCCTTATTTTTAAAATATTTTTTTAAAAGTTTTTTAAACTTTGGTATTTAAAACTCCCAATAGCAAACAATCTCTAATCTCTGATAACCGGTACCATCGACTTTATCATCTTATTTTACTGGCAAAATTTGAAGTGGATAAAAAAATTTCTTTACCTTATGGAGGGAGGTATTAAAATTTCGAACTTATCGCGTTTGGCGATAAAATACAACCAATACCAGTCGGACTTTATTCCTCAAAGGATGTATCCGATTTCGATTCCGTCTTCGATCTCCAACTCTTCAATATTTACCTCAAATTTAGGTCAAGTAGAAACTTTTATGTTTTTTTTCGTTATGCAGGAAATTGTGGAATAACATTAGACCCAGAACTGCTTGAATGGGGGAAGTCCCAGACTGGTCTTACAAAACCACGATGTTTACAACACCCATGAAAACAGATATTTAAAACCGATTTTCTCAGGAAATCCCTAAAAAAATATTTCTAGTAGAATTTTCCGGAAAAATCCAGAAATTTAGATCGGAAAGTTAAATAAGAGTTGTCTGAGAAAGTTCAAGGTTTTTGTCTAAGAAGATCTATTAGAAAAACATATATAGAAACCACTGCTTTTGGCCACTAAGTTTTTCGAAATAAGGTCAGGAAGTGTTACAATTCTGTCTCAAATGTGCTTGTATTCTTACAAAAATTAGATTTTTCTGTCTTAAGATGCTTCAAAAAAATTTCCCAAACATTCAACGACTCCTATCTAGAAGGCTTTCCAATCGTGTTCAACAAAGTCCACCACTTCATCTAAGGAAGACATGTAAAATACCACGCACTCGAATTATATATAGCCGGAAAGTCTTTGGAAAATATTTCGAAAAAAACCACGACTTTGATATTGTCTTCGAGTCGAAATTTATGCACCATCGAGGCGATTTTTTTGGATTTTTTGATTTTATTAAAATTGGTGCTTATCACTCAAAATTTTGATATCGGTTCCATATTTCCATCCGATTTGTTTTTATTTTGCACCAATGTTCAAGTATGACGAATTTGGTGAAAATCAGTTAAATCTATATCTTCCATGAATAGGTTTTATTCCGTTTGCTACTTAAGTCTCTCTTAGCCGTAAAATACGCTCCATAACAATGATGTTTGGTAAAAATGCCAGATGCAGCCCATAAAGACTTATGCCAAATTGGACTTTGATTCAGCCCTAATAGAGTGATCTTTGGCACATTTGACCGAATTTAGCCTGGAAGGAAATACGTTAATTATGGTGAGAGTTCGGTTCGGATATACCAAGGTTTTCTCCATATAACAACATGCACTATATGACAATGATAGTTGGTATGAGAGATCACATGCAACAGACTACTGTAATATTTTTATAAGCTTTTGATTTCTTGGTTTGAAAAATAGTTCTAAAACAAGTCATTTAGGCCGACCATTTCATAGCCCACAGCACTACAATATATTAGAGAACCCTCTAAGGTACAAATCCATTTTGGTTGATTTTCTTTAATAATGCAATACAGTCCTGCAAAAATGTTATCTTCAGGCTTCGATCGGTGCCATTGTCCCTATATTTACGTCCTCTGTCGTGCTGATAGTTATATAAAACAAGTAAAAAACATTAAGTTCGGCCGGGCCCTCTACCTTAGAGTAAAGTAAACGTTAGAACCCATTATGACCCACAAATACCAATTTTTAGACATATTCATGGGAAAACGTAGCAAAAATCATCAAAATAGCGATTAACGGAATGTATCGCTATATGGAGCTATACAAAAACGTGGACCTATACATGCAATGTTTCGCCACCGAAGCTAAAACCCATTATGACCAACAAATACCAATTTTTAGACAAATCCGTGAAAAAATGTGGCGAAAATTATCCGAATACTGAATATCGGGAGGTACCATTATAGGGGGGGCTATACATACAATGTTTCGCCACACGAACTTAGACCCACTATGACCAACAAATACCAATTTACAGACAAATCCGTAAAAAAATGTGGCGAAAACCAAAATACCGAATATCGGGAGGTACCGTTATATGGGGACTGTACTAAATCCTGAACCTATACATACAATGTTTCGCCACCAGAGCTAGAACCCATTACGAACTACAAATACCAATTTTTAGTCAAATGCGACTTAGAATTTTATGCTGATTATCAATATATATACTTTATGGGGTCTACGACGAATATTTAGGGCTGTTACAAACGGAATAACAAAGTTAATACACCCTCCTTTCCAAGGGGGAGGGTATAAAAATTCACACGAAATTGCGGTTCATATTATCCAATGGCCATACAGAATGCTAATCTTCTGCCCTGTCCTAAACTCTAACTTCATGCCAAATTCCGTTTGAATCCCTAAATCTACATCTTCGAAACCAAAAAGCTTCAATTTTCACCCAGAGGATTTTTTGGATTGGTGAAAATTGTCAAAATCAGAGCAGCCGTTCTTGAGTTATTACCGGTGGGATAAATATCAATTTCTTTTAGATATAGCTATATATGGCTATCAACTGTAACTGTCAGAAGTGACCTATTAATGTATTCGTCTAATTTTTATTCGTAAAAGTCATTGTCTTTTTAAACCGTTAAATATTATCCAATGAAAATCCAAACTTGTAAGCTTCTGTCCAGCCCTATGCTAAAGTTCGCGTAGATTCCCCTGCAGAGGACCTTTAAATCCAAAATTCGCTGCATTCCCCGAACAAAACCAAGGTAATTTATTTACTCAGAGGAATTAATGTCCGACTCCAATGTCAACTTTAAATATCTATTCAATTAACTGTTAATGTTTGTGCAAATTACTTCCTCTAAAAAAATATTTAATTCTTAAACGACTTATAACGACACAAAAAGAGCACAGCAATAAACACAACATGTTTAATGTAGCATAAGTCATAGATAGTGGATGACCTTGCTGGTGTTGGCCCTCATTCACACATTCAGGCCAAGGAGAAAAACATTAAAATAGAATCATTGCATTTGTAAGCCCCATTATAGTTTCTCTCTCTCTCCATCTCTTTCTCCTTTGTTTAGTTAGTTTTTGATTTAGTTGTATCCCTACTTGGTTTTCTCTCATCTCTTGCCAGGCCAAACCAAGTACCAACCACCACAATTTAGTGCGTATTAGCCAGATGGGACTTTGGTCAAATTGCTGCTTTTTCTGCTTGTGTAATAGCTTTTATTGTTATTCTTTAGAGCGCTCTTAGTGCTGCTGGTGTTGTTGCACATACACACACACACACACACACATTTTTTAAGTGGTCCCGATAAAGCAGTCACAATGTACCTGTTAAATTACCTCTTGGCAACGCTTTCATAGTCCTGGAGAAATGATATTTTGACAGCGTTCATACTCAAGTATTTTGGTCAGGTTCAATTGTCGTAAATGTGTTCACAAATGTATTTATGTCGGTAAGTGCTGTAAACATTGAATTTTAGATATCGGTTTTCTAATGGCCAGACATTTAATTTGGTAACAAAAAAAAAAGTGAAATTGGTTTCTTTTGAGTAAAATGCCTTGGCTAGACAGATTGAACATGATTGTGTTGTAAATGTAATTGATGCCAATGGATTTGGGAATGAAAGGGGTAGGAATACCGATATTTGGAAACACGTGGATATTTTTTAGTAGAGAAAAGACACATTAGGTATTTTGGGAAAATGAGATAGCTCGAGAAGAGAAACAAAAATTTCCGGAGATAATATAGAAAAAAAAGAAAACTATATTCAAATTAATGTGAATTTTGTGTCCTTATGAACAGGATCCTAAATATAAACCTGAATCCTATTTAGAATATCAGTAAACAGACATAAGGATCGTGTTTACTTGCCAAAGAGGTCAGTTGAAAATGTGCACCTTCGGTTGGCCACCAGAACTCAAGTGCCGGCCATGGTCGCTCCCCGCTCGTACTAATCGACCGTGGCATCAGAATAAATGCCGAATATTATCGCGAAAATATTCTGGTGTTTTAAAAATCCACGTTCATTGGTCCCTAAAAAAATATTCTTAAAAAATCGTCGTCCATTGGTCCTTGAAGAAATATTCTTTAATTATCCACGTTCATTGGAACTGGAAAAAATATTCTTTAAAAATCCACGTACATTGGTCCTTGAATTTTATTAAATCCACGTCCATTAGTCCTTGAATTTTTATTAAATCCACGTCCATTGGTAATTGAATTTTTATTAAATCCACGTCCATTGGTCCTTGAAAAAATATTCTTTAAAAATCCACGTCCATTGGTCTTTGAAAGAGTGTTCAACAAAAATTCACGTCCATTGGTCCTTGAAAAAATATTCTTTAAAAATTCACGTCCATTGGTCCTTGAAAAAATATTCTTTAAAAATCCACGTCCATTGGTCCTTGAAAAAATATTCTTTAAAAATTCACGTCCATTGGTCCTTGAATTTTTATTAAATCCACGTCCATTGGTACTTGAATTTTTATTAAATCCACGTCCATTGGCCCTTGAATTTTAATTAAATCCACGTCCATTGGTTCTTGAATTTTTATTAAATCCACGTCCATTGGTCCTTGAATTGTTATTAAATCCACGTCCATTGGTACTTGAATTTTTATTAAATCCACGTCCATTGGTCCTTGAATTTTAATTAAATCCACGTCCATTGGTTCTTGAATTTTTATTAAATCCACGTCCATTGGTCCTTGAAAAAATATTCTTTAAAAATCCACGTCCATTGGTCTTTGAAAGAGTGTTCTTCAAAAATTCACGTCCATTGGTCCTTGAAAGAATATTCTTTAAAAATCCACGTCCATAGGTCTTTGAAAGACTGTTCTTCAAAAATTCACGTCCATTGGTCCTTGAAAGAATATTCTTTAAAAATCCACGTCCATAGGTCTTTGAAAGACTGTTCTTCAAAACTTCACGTCCATTGGTCCTTGAAAGAATATTCTTTAAAAATCCACGTCCATAGGTCTTTGAAAGAGTGTTCTTCAAAAATTCACGTCCATTGGTCCTTGAAAGAATATTCTTTAAAAATCCACGTCCATTGGTCTTTGAAAGAGTGTTCTTCAAAAATTCACGTCCATTGGTCCTTGAAAAAATATTCTTTAAAAATCCACGTCCATTGGTCTTTGAAAGAGTGTTCTTCAAAAATCCACGTCCATTGATCCTAGAATTTTTATTAAATCCACGTCCATTGGTCCTTGAACTTTTATTAAATCCACGTCCAATGGTCCTTGAATTTTTATTAAATCCACGTCCAATGGTCCTTGAATTTTTATTAAATCCACATCCATTGGTCCATGAAAGAATATTCTTTAAAAATCCACGTCCATTGGTCTTTGAAAGAGTGTTGTACAAAAATTCACGTATATTGGTCCTTGAAAAAATATTCTTTAAAAATCCACGTCCATTGGTCCTTGAATTTTTATTAAATCCACGTCCATTGGTCCTTGAATTTTTATTAAATCCACGTCCATTGGTCCTTGAATTTTTATTAAATCCACGTCCATTGGTCCTTGAATTTTTATTAAATCCCCGTCCATTGGTCCTTGAATTTTTTTTAATCCACGTCCATTGGACCTTGAATTTGTATTAAATCCACGTCCATTGGTTCTTGAATTTTTATTAAATCCACGTCCATTGGTCCTTGAATTTTTATTAAATCCCCGTCCATTGGTCCTTGAATTTTTTTTAATCCACGTCCATTGGACCTTGAATTTGTATTAAATCCACGTCCATTGGTTCTTGAATTTTTATTAAATCCACGTCCATTGGTCCTTGAAAGAATATTATTTAAAAATCCACGTCCATTGGTCTTTGAAAGAGTGTTCTTAAAAAATTCACGTCCATTGGTCCTTGAAAGAATATTATTTAAAAATCCACGTCCATTGGTCTTTGAAAGAGTGTTCTTAAAAAATTCACGTCCATTGGTCCTTAAAAAAATATTCTTTAAAAATCCACGTCCATTGGTCTTTGAAAGAGTGTTCTTAAAAAATTCACGTCCATTGGTCCTTGAAAAAATATTCTTTAAAAATCCACGTCCATTGGTCTTTGAAAGAGTGTTCTTCAAAAATGCACGTCTATTGGTCCTTGAAAAAATATTCTTTAAAAATCCACGTCCATTGGTCTTTGAAAGAGTGTTCTCCAAAATGCACGTCCATTGGTCTTTGAAAGAGTGTTCTTAAAAAAATTCACGTCAATTGGTCCTTGAAAAAATATTCTTTAAAAATCCACGTCCATTGGTCTTTGAAAGAGTGTTCTTCAAAAATGCACGTCTATTGGTCCTTGAAAAAATATTCTTTAAAAATCCACGTCCATTGGTCTTTGAAAGAGTGTTCTCCAAAATGCACGTCCATTGGTCTTTGAAAGAGTGTTCTTCAAAAATGCACGTCTATTGGTCCTTGAAAAAATATTCTTTAAAAATCCACGTCCATTGGTCTTTGAAAGAGTGTTCTTCAAAAATTCACGTCCATTGGTCCTTGAAAAAATATTCTTTAAAAATCCACGTCCATTGTTCCTTGAAGATATAATTTTCAAAAAATCCACATTTTTGGTCCTTGAAAAAATATTTTTTAAAAAAACCACGTTTTTTGGTCCTTGAAAATATATTCTTTAAAAATCCACGTTTTTGGTCATTGAAGAATATTTTTTAAAAATCCACGTTTTTGGTCATTGAAGAATATTTTTTAAAAATCCACATTTTTAGTCCTTGAAAAAATATTTTTAAAAATCCACATTTTTAGTCCCTGAAAAAATATTTTTTAAAAACCACGTTTTTTGTCCTTAAAAGAATATTCTTAAAAAAAAACACGTCCACTGGTCCTTAAAAGAATATTCTTTAAAAATCCACGTCCACTGTTCCTTAAAAGAATATTCTTTAAAAATCCACGTCCACTGTTCCTTAAAAGAATATTCTTTAAAAATCCACGTCCACTGTTCCTTAAAAGAATATTTTTTAAAAATCCACGTCCATTGGTCCTTGAAAGAATATTCTTTAAAAATCCACGTCCATTGGTCCTGGAAAACATATTCTTTAAAAATCCACGTCCATTGGTCCTTGAAAAAATATTCTTTAAAAATCCACGTCTACTGATCCTTGAATGAGTGTTCTTTAAAAATCCTTGTCCATTAGTCCTTGAAAGAATATTCTTTAAAAATCCACGTCCATTGGTCCCTGAAAGAATATTCTTTAAAAATCCACGACAATTGGTCCTTGAAAGAATATTCTTTAAAAATCCACGTCCATTGGTCCTTGAAAGAATATTCTTTAAAAATCCACGACAATTGGTCCTTGAAAGAATATTCTTTAAAAATCCACGTCCATTGGTCCCTGAAAGGTTATTTTTTAAAAACCCATATCTATTGGTCCCTAAAAGATTATTTTTTTAAAAATCCACGTTCATTGGTCCTTAAAAGAATGTTCTTTAAAAATCCACATCCATTGGTCCTTAAAAGAATATTCTTTAAAAATCCACGTTGATCCTGGAAAAAACATTCTTCAAAAATCCACGTTCATTGGTCCTTAAAAAAATATTCTTTAAAAATTCACGTTGATTGGTCCGATGGTCCTTAAAGGAATAAAAGCATTTGTGATTTTTTCTGAGTTATATGGCTGAGGGTATAAAGATTCTATATTTATGTGTCTAAATGCGTCGATTGTTTTTTTTTTCAACTTCAGCAAGGAAAAATGTTATTTTCCATACTTCGACGAAATGTGGAGAACTTCTAAACTTTTGCCCCAAAGACATACAGCAAATAATTACAGACAACCTTTTCCTTTCTAAAAAAAATTTATTTCCACTCCACATTTTTCAATTAAAACCTATCAGCTTATGGAAAATGTGAGGTTTAAGTTTTTAAAATAATATGAAATATTATTTTAAATACGTGACATGTGGATATACAGGGTGTTCCGTTTGGGTGTGTATTATTTAATTCATCATTTCATATTCATACTACTTATATCAATAAATACTTGAGTGATATATTTAGTTTAAAGCTTTAAATTTCAGTTCTTGTTTGCCTTGAATTAAAACAAAGTCCAGCGTATCGATAGTTGAGTAATCTTGTACCAGTATAGTTCCTCCCCAAAAATTCCCCTCACAAGTCATTTGTATGTTTCCACTTCGGGTCGCCCTTTTTTAAATATTTATTATACATACACATATATTTTCCAACTAGTTGGGGGGAGTACAAATATTTGCACACGTAGATAGATTTTATTGCTTCAAAAGATATATTTGATTCCACTTCATGTGTGTGCGTGTGTGTACATGTGTGTTACATATTTACCTTTATGTGTGTGTTTTATGGGACTATTTTTCCACATAAATTATATAAATACGCAAAAGGTACCGAATTGACCATTGGAATTATGAAAATAAATCGCTGTGGCTGTGAACGCATGACATGGTATATTAGATATTTATGGGGAATTTAAATAGAAAAATTACAAAATAACAGGCAAATGTAAATACTATTTAATCGAAATGGAATATTTTGTTGAAAATTGCACGTTTGGGTAGGAAATTGTCGCAAATAAATATGAAATTCGGAGTGTGTGCAATAAATATAGCCGTAGTTGGGGAGGGTCAACAAAAATGTTATAGCCCACACCAGACAGGGTCATAGATTAATGAAAATGGAATGAAAAGTAAATATGAATTTGAATGATGTTCGCCAAATTTCCCAGATGTTTTCCGTTGAATTAAAATGTGTTAAAACCCCGTCAGAACAATGTTGTCAATTTCGTAGAAAATTAACACCCAAAATTAATTAATTGCAAAAGGAAATAGCAAATTTAATTTATTTCATAAAAATGTTTCTTAACACTTCTTGCCTAGATTCAGATAACACACAATCAACGAAAAAGTCCACAATCCAAACCTTTGACAAATAAAGTCATGCCATTTTGTTATTTTCTTTTTCACCAAGGGTCATTATATATTGTTTTTCTTTCCCCCTGCTTTTCTTTTGTTAAATTTCTTGTTTGTTCTTGCCAAAAAAAACCAACAAACAACGTTGAAATTTACAAGGAAAAAGGGTCCCATTACAAACAACAGATTTTTAAAAAGGAAAAGTAATTTGCATACGGGACAAAGATCAAGATAAATGCTTTGAAAATAAGTCCTTTGTTAGAAAATTCAACACCTCTTTAAGTGACAAATTTTCTAAGAAAAACAAACGAAATTTAATTTTATTAGATGGAGAATATTAATGGACAGATATGCTGAAAAGGACTTCCATTCAAACTTGGTACATCTTTTATAAAGATGGTAGAGATCGGGCCATTTCTTCTCGCACCTCCCCCACATAGGCTTCAAGATTTTGAGAAACCAAAAGTGTGTTATATATCAATATATTCGACATCCAAGATATAGGCCATACATACACATACTTGGGTTCTGCATATACTGTTGGTTTTTGACGACAGAAGTATACCAGCAGCCAACGTCCAAGTATTTAAATATATTTTGACTTTTCAAAATGTTGGCTCATTATGGGGGTGGTTCCAAAGGAGTGAGCCAATATTGTCCATGTCGTATCTGTCCTAAGCCTGATATGAATATTCAAACGTGCTCGATTAATTCCGACTAATTCATTGAAGGAGTGGCCCAATATATCCGATCTTCACACCCGTTCTTGTGTCACTTGTGTGAGTGAAAAATTTAAGAAAATCGGATCCTTATTTCGATTTTGCGCTGGTAAAAATATTGAAATGTGTGAAATTTTAAGACAATCGTGCGCTTATTCTAAACTTTATAGGTTTTATAATTATTGAAAACTAACCTTTCTAGGGGATGAAATTGATCGATTGGGCCGATATATCCCATCTTCTTCCCAAATTATATATAATATGTGTTAATAAAAATATTGGGATTTGTGAAATTTGCTAATTTCATATATTAGCATCGCTTTGGTTATTCAGAATTTTGTCCAGTTGTTGTGGAGGTGCCAGAAGGCGTTAAACTATATTTTTTATCTTCACACCACATCTTGTATTGATATAAATATTGGATTAGGCCGAGTTTGAAAGAAATTCGAGGTTCATTTGGGTTTTGTGAGTTTCATGGTTATTCAAAATGTTGACACGTTATCGTAGAAGTAACTGAATTAGTCAATAGAAATGTTGAGATGTGCTAATTTTGAATATAATTGACTCTTATTTCAAATTTTTTAAGAGTTATAGTTATTCAAAATTGTTACCCTTTCTGGGCCGTTATTGTCCATGTTCCCACCTGACTTAGCTCCGACAAAAATATTTGGATTTGCAAAGTTTGCAATTGTATGTGAAAACTGCCTTTTCTGTGAGGTAAATAACTTTCTGTTGAAAAAGTTGAATTTTTGTGGGTGAGATATCAGAAGATATCAAATCGGATAATCCAGTCAGAAAGATGGCCGGACTGTCGGACAGCTTAAGATTGACTCCAAATGTCCTTAGATTTTGGTCCAAAAGGACCTAGGGTCTAAAATCGTTATTTCTATGCCATATTGCTGAGAGTGTAAAAAATAGATCAAAATCATCAAATATAAAAAATTGGGGGGCATTGTTGCACAAGGTCCATGCTATATGCTATATGTACCGTTTTTTTAGAGATATTATCGAAAAACAAACAATTCTGCGGACCAAAACAACATTGAATAAACCATTATTTAAATGAAGCTTTAATGAGTAGACATATAGACAGGTGGACAAAGAGGTATAGGAACGAGCGGTAAATTCCCAGGTGCCATTGTTATTTGATTCAATATTGGCGGATATAGTTGGATGTGCGTATTTGAAGAAATGTTGACTCTTTGTTGGGGTGGTACTAAAATTGTTAAAAATGCTACATATATTACGATGTGCAAATTTGGAGCTAAATAGTGGATTCGTTAGTTTATGCATATGGTTTAAATTTTAAAAACTGTTGGTTGTTCGCTAAAATGTAAAGTTTAGAGGATATTCTCCATTTACTGACCTGGCCTAGGTGTGATATAAATACTACGAGGGTTTGACAATAATTATACCCTACAAGACTATGTGTTGGCGGTATTATAAGTTTGCTTGGATTAACGACTGTGCAACACTTCGAAATATTGGTCTCCGACATAGGAGACATGGGTTTTCCTATTTCGCCGAGTTGAATCGATCTAGCTATGTATGTCCGTCCGTCCGTCTGTCCATGCAATTAAGGTCCGATTCTCAGGACATTTTACATGGAGGGGTGTTATGGTTAGAATAGAAGGCTATTGCTTTTGGAGATGATCGGAAAACATTAAAGGATTCAAATAGACAAAAAAAAAACATAAGAGAAACATTTCCAGATTTTGCATTAGCTTACAGGTCGCAATTATAAAGCAATCGACGCGACATTTAGTACGAGACTAGAGTTTAATTTGTATTGTCATCGGAAAATATTTAGCGGGTAAAATAGAACTTACTTTTATGTAAAAAAACAAGAATTTTTCACAAAACGGCGAATATTTTAATACCGGCGAAATCTAAAATACGTTATTTTAGGGACAAGACAAAGGTCTAGAATATTTGATTACTATGGAATTATATATAGCGGGTGGAATGGACCATAGTTTGAAATTGTTTTGAATACCTATCAGCACTTATCAGCTGTCCGTCTGTTGTAATCACGCTACAGTCTAAACGAATTAAGATAGGAAGCTAAAATTGTGCACAGATCTCTCTTTTGTCTTCAGCTAGGTCAAGTTCGAAGAGGGGCTATACCGGTCCACGATATCGTATACCCCCATTACAACGGTACCCTCCGATATTCGTTAATTTGATGATTTTAGCCACATGTTTCAACGGAATTGTCTTATAATCCACAGAAGGAGTTCCTTGTTGGTATTTTATCACTTGGAAGAGAATTATCTATATAGGTCCACGACATCGTATAGCCCATATATAACGGTACCTCCCGATATTCGGTATTTTGATGATTTCAGCCACATTTTTCAACGGAAATGTCTGAAATTCTACAAAGGAGTTCTTTGTGAGTACTTTACTCCCTGAAAGAGAGTTGTCTATATAGGTCCACGATATCGTATATCCCCCATATAACGGTACTCCCCGATATTCGGTATTTTGATGATTTTAATCACATTTCCCAATGGAATAATCTGAATATCCACACAAGGAGTTCCTTGTGACTACTTTACCCACAGACATAGATTTGTCTATATTGGTCCACAATATCGTATATCCCCCCATATATCGGCATCTTCCGATATTAGGTATTTTAAAGATTTTAACAGTATTTTCAATGGATTGTATTTATTTATTTTTTAAAAATTTTCTAATTCGTTCCAAATGGTGGAGGGTATTCAAATTTCGGACCGGCCGAACTTACTGCTTTTTTACTTGTTACAATTTCAATTGCTATACATGTTGGCTGGAAGCTATTGGATGTTACATTAATCAAAATCAAAAAATTCCATATTTAGTCAATATGGAAACTGGAAAACATGACAATACCCTAAAACTGTTTAAGATGTTTTCAAGAAGGTAGACACTCATTTAGTTGTTCAAAGAAAACATCTCATTTCCGTATAACTTACTTCTTCCCGAACAACATAAATTTCATTTCATTTCGTGATCTTATTAAGGATAGTCCACTTTGTTTATGATATGTCAAATGCTATTTGTAATTTTGTATTTTCACTAATTTTTTTTTCTCATTTTCGCACAAGTGTCGCTGTAACGTCAAAAGTCACGGATTAAGGGATTTTTACAAATGAGCCGTAGCTGCTCACAAAACACACAACACGAAACAAAAACATTAACTTCGATGTGTAGACTAGTCACGTACAACTTGTTAAACTTTATTGTTGAGCTTTTATATTTTCCATTACAAATATTTCGCCCCCTCTCCCCCTCGCTTAAGAATATAAGACTATAATGCTAAACTAGTTGCTCTTGTGAACAATCGTAAAAAAACAGAGAAACTTTCCCTTGGTAAGTTTTATATTCATACCGATGGGACTTCTTTAACTTTATGTGACAAACAATAAACTTGCATTGAAAATGTTTGACACATAGTTATGAAGAATTTATATCTGTGTATGTATATATTTGTTGCTACTAAAACTTTAATACTGAAAAAAACTTTGACCTGTATTGTTTTGCGTGGGGGTGTTAGTGCAGTGTGTCGTTATATATTTGCAGCGAAGATTTAATGATGCCATTGAAAGATCATATTTCTAAGACAAATTTGTTATGGCAATTTATCAGCTAGGTGCATACATGGTTTAGTGGTACCATTAAAAAGCAAAGCAGTTCGATTAACCTATGAAATGAAAAAAAAGAGAACTACAAAAACTTGTAATACCTTAGATTTTAAAAGGAAAGAAATATTCCGAAACGATGTATGCATGTACGTCCGGTCGCCGTCAGTCTGGCAATTAATTTTTGTGAAAACAGTATAGGTGGTATTTATTAACCGAAATTTTGCCAAAATCCTATTGGAATTGGAAATAATCGGTCAAAATTAATATGAAGCTTCCATGTATCTTTGTCCGATTTGCTCTTTGTTGCACCCCAAATGTGTAACATTAGCCGCATGCGAATTGAGCGTAGAAGGAAGTACATATATCTATACCTTCCATATATACACCCGATATGCCCGTCCGATTTATTAAATTTCTCTCTCCTGCCGTAACATGTACTCCATAACAACGATATTCCTGAAAAGATGCCAAATACTGTTTAGAAACACATGTGCCAAATTTTATGGAAATCGGTTTAAATTTGGACATAGCACCCATATATCTCTGTATCCGATTTCAAGTTTATTGTGCACCAAATAGTTAAAATAAGCCTGAATTGGATGGATTTTAGCACAATTAAATTCCATTTGGTTAGTGTGTAAAATTTTGCTGAAAATCGGTTCAGATATAGTTATATGTCCCATCTATATGATTATTCCGATTTTGTATTTACGTCCTTCACACCCGTAAAATGTACACCACAACAACGATATTTGGTGACAGGTATCGGATAGCATAGAAATACCTATGTTAAGTATACCAGAGGTTTTATATCCTTTGATACGGCCAAAACATGCCTCATCGAAATAGCGGTTTTAGACCCTAAGTCTCTTTGGACCAAATCCATTCCAAGGCGATCAAGGGATGTCCGTCCGTCCCGACGTCTAATTCTCAAAAGGAGTATCCGATTTGGTCTGAACTTGGTATATCGTAATATTATTATCAAATTTAGATCGAGCTAGGAGATGGACAATATCGGAACACTCTTTCTAGCACCACCCCCACAAAAGGTCAATATTTTCACAGAAAATAATTTACCTCATAGAACCAGAAAGGATTATTCAATTTTGTTCAAACATTGAAAATCCCTATATTTGTATCAGTGCCAGGTCAGGTACGAATGTGGAAAATATCTGCGCAATGCATCAAGTACCTCACCCACAACGGGTCAAAATGGGGAATAATTATAATTCTTATAAAATGTGTAATAAGTGACCGATTGTCTTCAAATTTCACAGATCCCAATATTTCACAGATCGCAAAATCTTGTGTGAAGATGGAATATATAGAACCAAACCTTCCGGTACCTCCCCACAAGGGGTTCAACATTTTGAATAACCATGAAGGTCATAAAACGCAAAATATTTCTTTCAATACTATATATGGTGCGGAAATAATATATATCTATCCACTCCTTACTCCGATGTTCGTCCGTCTGCCTGTCTGGCTGGCTGGTGCGCATGATAACTCTCGAAAGAAAGTGTCTGATTTGGTTCAAACTCGGTGCATCGTAATATTATTATCAAGCTCAGATCGAGTTCGGAGATGGGCAATATCGGTCCACCCCTTCTGGTACCTGGTACAATAGGTCGAAATTTTCACAAAAAAAAAAAAAAAAAAAAATTACTGCACAGAAAGATGAAAGGATGATTTCCAACTTTGCAAATCCTAATATTGGCATCAGTACTAGGTCAGGTGCGAAAATGGACAATATCGGTTTACTCCATCAAGTACCCCCCTACAAAGGGTCAACATTATGCATAATTACAACTCTTTTAAAATGTAATGTAAAAATCGGATTGTCTTCAAATTACACACATCACAATAGTTTTATTATCCCAAGGTCTGGTGCGAAATTGGAATATATCGGTCCACTCCTTCTGGTACCTCTCCCACAAAGGGTCAAAATTTTGAATATCAATGAAACTTATACAACCCGAAATTAAAATCTGATTCCATTCAAACCTGGTGCATCTCAATATTTTCAACAACACAAGATATGTTTTTTAAAAATGATAGAGATCCGACAATTTCTTCTGGTATCTCCCCCATAATGGGTCAACAATTTGAAGAACCAAAACGATTATAAAATCCGAAATAAACATCCGGTTCTCTCCATATTCCACACATCCCATTATTTTTACTAACAGAAGATCTGATATGAAGATGGAATGTATCGGTCCAATCATTCTGGTACCTCCCCCACAAAGGGTCAACATTTTCAATATCCATGAAGATCATAGAACCCGAAATTAACATCCGATTCTATTCAGAATTGGCGCATCTCAATATTTCTTTCTATTTATACCATCTGTCGGCAAAACCGACTAATATTTTTATACCCTCCACCTTGGAAAGGAGGGTATATTAACTTTGTCATTCCGTTTGTAAATCCATAAATATTCGTCGTAGACCCCATCTCTTCATAATTAGCATAAAATTCTAAGTCGATTTAACGATATCCGTCTGTCTGTCTGTCAGTCTGTCTGTTGAAATCACGATACAGCCCACATTATTTGACATAGAGCGCCAAAATTTAGCAGAGCAATTTTTATTGTGTCTAGGATGGTTGGTATTGAAAATGATATGGTATCGGTCCACGTTCTGGTATAGTTCCCATATAACGGTTCCTCCCGATATTCGGTATTTTGATGATTTATGCCACATTTTTTCATGGATTTGTCTGAAAATTGATATTTGCAGGTCATAATTTTGATGATTTTTGACACATTTTTTCAAGAATTTCTCTGAAAATTGGTAGTTGTAGATCATAATGGGTCCCAGTTCGTGTGGCGAGTGTAATTATAGGTCAACGTTTTGGTATAGCACCCATATAACGGTACCTCCCGAATTCGGTATATTGATAGTTTTCGACACATTTTTTCACTGATTTGTCTAAGAATTGGTATTTGTAGGTCATAATGGGTTCTAGCTCTTTTGGCGAAACATTGTATGTGTAGGTCTACGATTTCGTATAGCCCCCATATAACGATACCTCCCGATATTCGTTATTTTAATGGTTTTTGCCACATTTCTTCTAATGTTTCCTTTACCCTAAGGTGGAGGGTATTAAAAGTTTGGCCCGGCTGAACTTAATGTTTTTTACTTGTCTAAATTTTTATTTGCACCCTCATTACCGCCAAACCCGAACTATTTAAAATTCCTCTACCAAATTTCTTTAAATTCAAATCTGCTAAAAAACATAAAAACAAAATTTCCTAGATTAACATAATCCCATGTTTATCCTCTTTGAGCCACGATTTTTATCGATTCACTTATAGACAATTTCTTCAAAAGAAAATCCATCTTATTTTCCAACACAACAACGGCATCAAGTCAATCCATGTACATACATTTACAATAAATTTGTTTTTTTTTTGCAATTTTCCTCCACCAGGATGAGAGAGCTACATCCTTAAGTCAAAATGTCAATATTGACATTGGTGGAACATTTGATGTTATTGACGACAACCTCCAAACGAACATATGGCTGTACACACAAATACATACTTAAGTAACGGGCAAAAGCAGATGAAGATGTCGAAAATAATTCTAATGCCAAGTCAAAAAGGAGACCAAGTCATGCTACACACTTCAATGATGTTGTTGGGCTATGTTGTTGGTCGCATTGCTTTTTGAATGGGTCCTTCCATCCAGACTTTTGCCTTCGTTCGGTTCATTAGTTTTGCTTTGCAAAAATCTCCAAGAAAATCTACTCATTCCCCAAAAACAAAATAATTCACCCTAATACCAAGTCAATTGTAGGGATATCATTGAATACCCATCTTAACATTGAACCGAACTACAATGGCAGCAATATCAGGTATAGACATCAATGGGGAACCAAACAAACACACGCACACACACACACTCCAGCCAGTCAACCAGCAAACAAACAACAAGCACCGCCACTCCAAAGGCCATATCTACCATCTATCTGTCTATTTTAAGGTTACTCAAAGCTCTTTGAAGATTTAAGGATGTTGGTCATTGTGTGGTGTGGGATGTTAAGGTCCTTAATTGAATGGGGCATATTTGCTTTGTCGCATCTTTCTAAAAATATGTTAAAGACAATTTTTATATATCCCTTTAATGGGGATAGTTATTAGGAAAAAATTATTGTTATTGGGGATAGCTTTTCTTGAAATCCAGAGGAAGTGATCAGGGACGAAAATAAAGTAATAGGAAAATAAAACAACAAAGAAATTCAAAGGTATCGGTAGTTGAATCTTCGGATTTTGATCATTCATATACAGGGTGAGATGAAAAAAACTGCAACCAAATTCAGACTGCTGTAATTTCTAAGCCAATCATCCGACAGCTGTTAAAAATATTCCCATGACTGCTCACTATATTGTTTAGAAGCGTACAAAAGCACTTTGTAGAGATTTTTCCAGAAAAAAAGTTATTCGTGATAGAAAAGCACAAGTGGTTATAGTTAGAGCACTCCAGCTTTTAAATGTGAATAAATCTTTCTCGTACTTACCGGGATAATGGTAGCGTAGCCCGACGTCAAGGAAGTGGATGGAAGGGAAGGTACGGTAAAGAAGCGACTTGATTGAAACCCGCGTCGCAGTGGTCGAAAAATGGCTCGTGAGCCATTCAGCAAATATTAAAAAATGAGCTCGGGGTAAAGCCATTGCAATTCCAATAAGTAAAAAAGCAGTAAGTTCGTCCGGGACGAATTTTGGATATCCTCCACCATTTAGAACAAATTAGGAAATTTTCAAAAAAGTAAAATCCATTAAAAATTTTCTTAAAATCTTAAAAATACCGAATATCGTAAGGTGTCGATATATGGGGGGATATACGATATTGTAGACCTGTATAGACCAATCTATGTCTGGGGGTAAAGTACTCACAAAGAACTCGATGTGTAGAATTTCAGACAATTCCGTTGAAAAATGTTGCTAAAATCATCAAAATACCGAATATCGGGGGATACCGTTTAAAGGGGGCTATTCGATAACGTGTACCTATATCGTAATTATTTTGCAGGGGATAAGTGCTCACAAAGAACTCGTTGTGTAGAATTTCGGACAATTCCGTTGAAAAAAGTGGCTAAAATCATCAAAATACCGAATATCAGGAGGTACCATTATATGGGGGCTATACAATATCGTGGACCGATATAGCCCATCTTCGAACTTGACTTGACTGCAGATAACAGACAGATCTGTGCAAAATTTTAGCTTCCTATCTTAATTCGTTTTGACTGTAGCGTGATTACAACTGACGGATAGGGCTAGTCTTAGAATTTTACGCTGATCAAGATTATATGTACTTTGTTGGGTCTAAAATTATTATTTCGATGAGTTACAAACGGAATGACGAACTTAATATACCATCCATACTATGTATGGTGGAGGGTATAAAAAGTGCAAGATATTACACCGCAATAGTAAGAAAATAGACTCAAAAGAGCTTCGCTTGGCCGAAAGTGGTGAACTGCCGAATTTGGTTATCTCCGATGAGAAAACATTCGTTGTCCAGCAGTTTGTAAACAAACAAAATGACCGTTTTTACTTGGCAAAGAGGTAAGCTGAAAATGTGCACCTTCGGTTGGCCACCAGAACTCAAGCGCCGGGCATGTTGATGGTGTGGACCGACATAACAGCCGATTATTGTCGCTCGTATTAATCGACCGTGGTATCAGAATAAATGCTGAATACTATGGCGAAAATATTATGGAGGTTGTATTGAAGCCTAGAGAACGCAAACATTTTGGCCGCAGAACTTGGACATTCCAACAGGACTCAGCACCATCGCACTCAGAAGAATGGTTATGAAATGAGGTTCCTCGCTTTATGTCCATCTCACAATGGCCACCAAAATCTGTCTGGAGTATTTTGGAAACAAGGTTGGCACTAAAAAATACCAAAATGTCGATCACCTGAAGCAAGCGCTTCGCCGGGAACGGGTCAAAATGCCACAGAGAAACATTCAGGCAGCGTGTGACGGTTTCATTGGTCGTTTGAAGGTCATAATTCGTGCCAAATGTGACCGATTCGAACAAATCTAAACATACTCTAAAATTTGATGCGATTTCCGATATTTTTTGCTTTTATTCAATAAAATTTAGAAACAACAAGTTAATAAGCAGGAATTTCGGCCGGGCCGAACTTTGAATACCCTCCACCATTTGGAACGAATTTGGAATTTTTCAAAAAATAAAATCCCTAAAAAAATTCTGTTAAAATTTTAAAAATACCGTTATATTGGGGTCTATACGACGTGGACCCCAACATACATAGCCATTGTTTGTCGTAAGCCATTACCATATTCAAATAAGAAACTTGAAATATACGGTGAATAATATAGCTAAAATCATAAAAATATCGTATATATGGAGGTACCGTTATATCGGAGCTGTGGGTAGACCTGGACCTGCATAGACAATTTTCTGTCACAGGCTATAGCATCCATTACGAACTTCAAATACGACAACTCAAACAATTTCGGTGGGTATTGTACCTAAACTCGTCAAAATACCGAATATTGGGAGGTACTGACAATTGCACAGACAATTTTCTGTCACAGACTGTAGTTCCAATTACGAACTCTAAATACGTAATTTGAAATAATTTCGGTGAATAATGACGCTAAAATCATCAAAAGGCCGAATATTGGGAGGTTCCGTTATATGGGGGCTATACGAAGACGTGAATCTACACAGATAAATTTCTGTCTTAGGCTGTAGTATCCATTTCTAACTTCAAATACTAAATTTGAAACAATTCCGGTGAATAATGTCGCTAAAATCATCAAAATACCGAATATTTGGAGATACCGTTATATGGGGGCTATATGAAAACGTGGACATACTTGGCCCATTTACGAACTTAACCTGCCTACTGGAAAAATAAACATGTGTGCAAAATTTTAGCCTTCTATCTCAATTCGTTCGAAAGATTGCGTGATTACAACAGACAGACGGACATCGCTAAATCGACTTAGAATTTTACGCTGATGAAGAATATATATACTTACTTGACATGAGTATTTCTAGGAGTTACAAACGGAATGACAAAGTTAATATACCTTCCATAGTATGGTGGAGGGTATAAAAATGTAAAAATTTGACTTCGTTGCGGTTTTTTATCTCATCCTGTAAACCCTCTCTGGCCATATGGCTAAAGGGATAAAAACCCTACATTGTAATTGTAAATGGGCTGAGAAGATGTTCGTGGATATACGACATCAAGAATAAATCAGCCTTTGTTTTATGTCTCTAAAATTACAATAGAATAGGTGAGCGACTCACACATCTTGGAATTTAATATTTCGTTTTTATACCCTCCACCATACATAGTATGGAGGGTATATTAAGTTCGTCATTCATCGAAATAATTATTTTAGACCCAAATAATTATAAATTCTAAGACGATTTAGCCATGTCCGTCCGCCTGTTCGTCTGTTGTAATCACGCTACAGTCCAAACGAATTAAGATAGGAAGCTAAAATTTTGCACAGATTCCTCTTTTGTCTGCAGGCAGATCAAGTTCGAAGATGGGCTATATTGCTCCACGATATCATATAGCCCCCATATAACGGTACCCCCCGATATTCGCTATTTTGATGATTTTAGCCACATTTTCTAATGGAATGGTCTGAAAATTCACACAACAAGTTCCTTGTGGGTACTTTATCCCTTGGAAGAGAATTGTCTATATAGGTCCACGATATCGTATAGTCCCCATATAACGATACCCCCCGATATTCGGTATTTTGATGATTTAACCCACATTTTTCAACGGAATTGTCTGAAAATCCACACAAGGAGTAGCTTGTGGGTACTTTATACCTATATAGGTCTACGATATCGTTAGCCCCCTATATAACGGTACCCTCGATATTCGATATTTTGATGAGTTTAGTTACATTTTTCAACGGAATTGTCTGAAATTGTACACAAGAGGTTTTTAGTTAGCAGTCTATCCCCCATATAACGGTACCCCCGATATTCGGTATTTTGATGATTTTAGCTATATTTTCCTACGGTATTGTCTGAAAATCCACACAAGGAGTTCTTTGTGAATACTTTACCCCCAGACATAGATTTGTCTATATAGGTCAACAATATCGTATATCCCCCCATATATCGGCATCTTCCGATATTAGACATTTTGAAGATTTTAAAAGAATTTTTAATGGATTTTATTTTTTGAAAATTTTCTAAATCGTTCCAAATGGTGTATGGTATATGGTGTATGGTAAATGGTGTAGGGTATTCAAAGTTCGGCCCGACCGAACTTACTGCTTTTTTACTTGCTATTTATTTTTTCGATACTTGTAACAAATTTAAAGTAGAATTGACTGCTTTCAAAAAGAAGATACTTTCCTCAAAAATAGGTCCTACAATCTATATTGAAATATACAAGTTTCTTGTAACTTAAATTCCCAAATTCTCAAAAGTTTTTCAAAGCTAACCTGAAAAACAATGAACATTTTCAAATGCACAGTCTGTCTGTGGGCCTAAGGCGATTATGTGGTTTGGTTTACCAAAGTAGCCACAACACCTTTAAATCTCTTTAAAGATTTGTTTCAAAAGAATTTCTAATTAAAAAACTCCAGTACTTCTTAAAGAAATGTATGTCGGCTTTGAAACCTTCACCGCAAAACTTTTTTTTCTTTTTTTTTTTTAAGTTTATATTTTATTAAAGTTTCCATTTCATTACAAAAAATTCACTTTCATATGAGAGAGCGTGTGTTTGTGCGTGACAATATTTCTCAGTAGAATGTGGTTTGAAAAATCTATCCCTTTTTCTTGTAGAATAGTTTTAAGCTACAATGATTACTTCAGAATAGTTCTAAGAAACCAGCTTGTTGTCCTCGGCTACTGCTTCGTCTCCTTGTCCTTATAACCATGTTGGAATTTCATGTTGTCCTTTTGTGCGTAACACGAACAACATATCTGGCACAAAAGAAATATAACAATTTCTTAAATAACGCTTTTCTCCCTTTTTATCCCTTCAATATTTGCTGTCGCACAAAGGTATATCTCGAAAAAAAGGATATGTGTTTCTTGAAATTCTTGGATAGCAGAAAATTATGTTATTGCCTTTTGACGATGGGCGAATACCACCACCACCACCATATCACGGAGATACGAGGGTGAAGGTGGGGGATTACATTTTGTTCTTCGTAGACAATGTTAAGTGGCATTTAACTGACAACCAATAAACAAAGCCCCGAATTGATGCCAACAACTGTGTGTGTGTGCGTGCGTTTTAGGCATTTCCAGTAAATTACAGAATATTCTGCTTACCCAACATCAATCATTCAAATATATGGAGATATATTTATTTGAATTATGAATATTGACGTGTATACCAATCAAATCAATTTGTTACATTTATTGAGTTCCATGTGTCAGTAGCCAAGTGGTAATCAAGACATGTTTCGGTGTCATTTTTTTGCTGTTGTCTGAAATGTTGTTTGTGACCGCTTGTCACACTCAATTGATATTCTTTCTTAGTCTGCACCGCTATGGGGAGAAGATTTTTTTAGATGTACAGAAAAATATATTTTTAAAGGGAGACAAGGCCAAAGAAGGATCCTGTACAGGGTTGTCCATATTCGACGGACCCTTTTTTAAAATCAAAGAAAAAAATAAAAATTTGGTGGTTGGCAATGTTAATCATTTAATTTATTCCAAGTAGATTTGTTTACATCAATTTTTGAATATGATATCTCTCAAATGGCCGCCTCTGGCGTTGATGATGTATTGTGCCCTTTTTGCTGCATTTTCCCTCGTTTTTGCCAACATTTCGGACGGAATAGCGGCTATTTCTTCACGAATGTTGTCTTTGAGCTCTTCTACGGTCCTTGGCTTGTTAACGTAAACCTTGACTTCAAATATCCCCACAAGAAGAAGTCAGGCGGCGTCAAATCGGGCGAACGCGGTGGCCTGTCCAAATCACCACTTTTCGACATCAAAGGGCCCGGAAACAAATTCTTCAGAAAATCGATTGTTATGCGACTTGTGTGCGGTGGAGCGCCATCTTGTTGAAACCAGAACTGCCTCATACGCTTTCGACGAATAATTGGCATTACAAAATTGGACATCATGTCGCGATAACGATCCTGATTGATGGTAACAGCATGGTCATTTTCATTTTGGATGAAAAATGGCCCAATGACCTTTTTCGCACTAACGCCGCACCAAACTGTGACTTTTTCGTCATGAAGAGGCACTTCTTGAATCTCCTGAGGATTTTTAGTGGCGTAAAAACGGCAATTTTGCTTATTTACGGTCCCCATTCAATGTGAAATGGGCTTCATCGGACATGATAATTTTGTTCCAAAATTGCTCGTCATCTTCGGCCATTTCGATGACTGCTGAGAACGGCGTTTTTGGGATGTTCTTGGGGACCTCTCAACACTGGCTCGTACTGCAGCAGTATTCTCGGCCGATCGCCTTGGTCGACTTTTATATGGCCTCTTCGGATTAGAAAGAGCCTTACCAGTCGAAAATTTTTCGTATAAACGCTTAATGGTGTTCTTAGAAGGCGCACTTCTCACATTTTTTAATGTTCTAAGTTTGAGTTTTCACAATTGACTTCTTGTAAATTGCAACTATTTCACAGCGCATGGCGTGTATTGGTTCATGGTAAAAATCTGCTTGGACTGACGCTTCAAACGCGGTATGTCATTAAGCGATGTAACATCTCTGTCAAAAGTTATGGCGTTGCCAGATGGGTCCGTCGAATATGGGCACAGGGTTGCCCATATAAAGTGTATTTAATATACAATCGATAATGGCTTAATAATATTAGTTAATATATTAAGCAGAGGAATGCCTATAAATATTAATTCAAATTTAGTTTATGCTTTTGTCCTAATGGCTACACAGAGAATACCAAGACTGTGGTGTATTAAGGGTATTATGTCTTTATGCATTTGTTTGTAACAGGGAGAAGGAACCGAGATAGACCTATAGTTACTTTTGAGGATCTTTATTGAATCACTTTCTGAGTCGATTTATGCATGTCAGTCCGTCTCTCTGTCCGTCCGTCCATCCATGTATTTTTGTAAAAAAAATGCAGGTTGCATTTATTATCCGATTGAGATGAATTTCTCCAAATATTGTTTGCTTGGCCCAAGGACGAAACCTATTGAAATTGGTAATAATCGGAACCGATTTAGATATTGCTCCCATATATATCTTCAACAGATTTCGGGTCAATTGTGCACTAATTGATATGACCAATATCAGTCGAAATGACCTGAATATTGGCACATCGGATCAAATTCAGTCTAGAAGCAAGTGCATCAAATTTGGTAAAACTCGGTACAGCTATAGCTATAGCTCCCATACATATAGGGTGAAATAAAAAAGGACTACAACAAAGCCATAATTTTTACATTTTTGTACCCTCCACCATACAACGGAGGGTATATTAACTTTGTCATTCCGTTTGTAACTCCTCGAAATACTCATGTCAGACCCAACAAAGTATATATATTCTTGATCAGCGTAAAATTATAAGTTAGCGATGTAGAAGGCTACAATTTTGCACACTTGTTTATTTTTCCAGTAGGCAGGTTAAGGTCGTAAATGGGCCATGTAGGTCCACGTTTTCATATACCCCCCATATAACGGTACCTCCCAATTTTCGGTATTTTGATGATTTTAGTGTCATTATTAATCGCAATTGTTTCGAATTACGTTATGGGAACTATAGTCTGTGACGGAAAATTGTCTATGCAGGTCCAGGTTTTCGTATAGGCCCCATATATCAGTACCTCCCTATATTCGGTATATTGACGATTTTAGGTACAATATTCACCGTTATTGTTTGAGGTGTCGTGTTTGAAGTTCGTAATGGATGCTACAGCCTGTGACAGAAAGTTGTCTATGCAGGTCCAGGTCATCGCACAGCTCCGATATAACGGTACCTCCCTATATACGATATTTTGATGATTTCAGCTACATTATTCACCGTTTATTTCAAGTTTCGAATTTGGTAATGACTTATGACAAACAATGCCTATGTAGGTCCACGTCGTATAGACCAAATATAGACGGCTATACTTGGCATTCTTAAAATTTTAACAGAATTTTTTAAGGATTTTATTTTTTGATAATTTCAAAATTCGTTCCAAATGGTGGAGGGTATTCAAAGTTCGGCCCGGCCGAACTTAGTGCTTTTTAACTTGTTCTTTTTGAATTTTATTGATTTATTGATTAATGTCGGAAATATCATCAAAAATTAGTTTAAGTTTAGATATGTTCGAATTGGTCCCCTTTGGCACGAATTATGGCCTTCAAGCGGCCAATGAAACCGTCACACGCTGCCCGAATGTTGCTCTGCGGTATTTTGGCCCATTCCCGGCGCAGCACTTGCTTGAGGTGATCGACAATGTGGTATTTTTTAGTGCCAACCTTGCTTTCCAAAATACTCCAGATACAATAGTTCAACGGATTGGCATGCGGAGATTTTGTGCGCTGGAAATGAAGCGAGGAACCGAGGTGGCGCGTGCTGAGTGCGTTGTTGCTGAGTCCTGTTGGAATGTCCAAGGTCTGCGACCAAAATGTTTGCTTGCCCAAGGCTTTAATCCAGAATATTTTCGCGATAATATTCGGCATTTATTCTGATGTCACGGTCGATAAATACGTGCGGAGAGCGATTATCGGCTGTTATGTCGGCCCTCAGCTATCACCATGGCCGGCGCTTGAGTTCTGGTGGCCAACCGAAGGTGCACATTTTCACCTGACCTCTTTGGCAAGTAAACACGATCATTTTGTTTGTTTACAAACTGCTGAACAAAGAATGTTTCCTCATCGGTGAAAGTCATCGGCATACATTCGGCAGTTCACCACTTTCGGCTAAGGGAAGCAACTCTTTAGCTCTTTTGAGTCTATTATCTCTCTGTTGCGGTGTAAGTTCTTGTACTTTTTGGAATTTCAATGGCTTCACTCTGAGCTCAATTTTCAAGATTTGCGTTCAGCTCACGAGCCATTTTTCGGCCACTGCGCGGGTTTTGATCAAGTCGCTTCTTTACTATTCGAACCATTTATTCTGATGTTTCTGTTTTCTTCCGCCCACTTCCTTGACGCTTCCAGTATCACGGTAACGAGCGATGGTACAAGACACAAAAGATTTATTCACATTTAAATGCTGGGATGCTCTAACGATAGCCATTTGGGGTTTTCCAGCCAAATACAAAGAAATCACACTATCACGCTTGAATTCCATCACGAATAACTTTTTTTCTGGAAAATTCTCACCAAAACCCTTTTCTACGCTTGTAAAGAATATAATGAACTGTCACTGGAATAATTTTAACAGCTGTCGGACGAGTGACTTAGAAATAACAACAGTCTGAAGTTAGTTGCAGTTTTTTTGATCTCACCCTGTATATCCGATATAGGGCCTATCGGCATCAATATTATTAATATCGGTCTACTCTAAACAAATTATGCATGTCCTAAAATGTCACATAGTTAAATTTCTATCACCCTAAAGCCAGATGGGTTAACCAACTCGTAAAACAATTGTTAATTACTGGTAGAGTAACTATTACATTTTGGCAGGTTACTTATGTGTGATGTGCAAAAAGAATTTCTTATCAGCAAAAACATTCGTTTCCATAGAAGATTTGAGTTATTTTTTAATTAAGTGATATATAAAATATTCAAAGAAATGTATCATCTTCTTTCATCCTTTTTTTGCAATGCAAAAATATATTTATAATCTTTATTACAGTACATTTTATTATTGTTATTTGATATTCTTATATTAAGTCCCTCTTTCCTTATTCACTTGATCATGTTTGAAAAATGTAACTATTCGAGGCAGAATATTGCATATGCATCGAATAAGGGAAGAACACACAAAGAAAAAAAATTACTTTACATGCATCCTGTCCACTTGGCATTCCTTTTATTTATGGATTCTTTTGTGCCATAATGCTGTTGGCACACAGAGATTGTTCGAATAAAAAGCAATCATTCAAGAATAATGCAAACAATTTCCTCTTCTCTGCAATGGAACTTTAAATCTTATGTAAAACTTCATTATGGTTCCTTTTCTGATGTGTGGGGTTTCGAGGGTAAGACAGTGAAACCCATCAACAGTGAATAGAGGCGCAGCATTGGAGCAATGTTAAGAGTTGGTTAATTTGATTTGTTGTTATAATTCTATAATATTTCATTGTAATTTTCAAACCACTTAGTGGTTTCACTGTTCCCTTAACTTGACCACCCATCCACCACCGTAAATAGCTCGCCAAGAAATTGCATTCCATTTTGCATTACATCTTAAATGTAAATCTATTTCCCATGACTTTGCTTTAATCCAATCCACAAGTATGTCGGATCTCCACCATGTTGCCGGGCATACAACAGAATGTCAAACATATATATGTATGTATTTTTTTCATCGTATTTGACCAACCAACATCAAGGCTGAGGGAACAAGGACACGAAACTGAAGGTTAGCTAAGTGAGTTGCTGTTGTGCTCTAATGCTGCTGCTTTTTTTCTTCGGCTTTATTTTCAAGTTCACATTACAAGCTAATGCAACAACTATAGCCATACTTTGTGAGTACACATGTACAAAGAACCTCTATGTGTGCAAAAATGCTAGCTTTGTTTTAAATTTGTTACAAATATTTGTAGTAATATATTTTTGCTAAGTCATTCAGTCAATTTGTGCGATAAGTACTAAAACCGATTGATTTTTGTTGTGTATCGTAAGAATCTTCATTACGAGGGCGATTCCACAACTACAAAAAAAACTTATAAAAACCAAGCATATGTCATTCACGAAATCACCATAACCTGCAAACACTGAATATAGGTTTGCATAGTCGGAGTCTAGGTATTTCGCTAAGGTCAGAGTCGTGAAAAACCTAAACTCCGAAAAATTTACTATTTTATGCCATCCTCCAAAGAAGTAAATTTGTTGAAATCAAGATAGAGGTTACAATTTTCAAGATAAATTAATAACATTTGACGTTGAAGTTTTAAGTATTCCTAAAATCGTTGGTATTGAAAATGGCCCACATTTAAATTTAGTCGCTGTAAAAGGTATCTCTTGACTTTCCTTCTCTCAAAAGTTGTGTACCATATTTTCAAAGAAATTATCTTAAATTTGGTAATTCAATTAATCAACGTAGGTACAATTTGTTAAGACGTTCTACTTGCGGCTGACATTTACCCGAAATTTCTTGAAGCTAAATAGCCAAAGATATTTTAAGTTTCGTTGCAGGCCCAAAAACTCTATTTTCCGATCTAATTACTTTATAAATCGATCATTTAAGCAAAAATGTATATCAAATAGAGTCAAATTTGTTTAAAAAAAAATCACTCCCATCAAAATCACTTGACAATCACTTTCCCAAATTATTGCGAAAGACGAAAGTGTCAATCAAACCTTCATTATATTAAGATCTAGCGAAAAGCCCACTTTTCTTTAGATTCATTCCAACATTTTGGGTTAGGACTTTTTGTACCCTAAACCCCCTCTGGTAGAGGAATTCTTTGGGTATTTGCTTGTAACATGGAAAGAAAACGAGATATACCCGTCTTGATTTTTGGGAATCCTCTTAGAATCACTTTCTGACTCGATTTATGGATGTCTATCCACCCGTCTATTTTCCCCTGTATTTTTGTGAAAAAGGACAGGTCGCAATTATTTCTTGATCGAGATGAAATATTGCACAAATCATCAACTCAATCAAAATTGAACATAAACGGTCAATATTTAGATAAAGCTTCTATATATACAGGGTGAGATAAAAAAACTGCAAAAAAGTCAAACGAAATAATTTTTACATTCTCTTTAAATGTTATTGAATAAAAGCAAAAAATGTCGGAAATAGCATCAAATTTTAAAATAACTTTTGATTGGTTCGAATTGGTCACCTTTGGCAAGAATTATGGCCTTCAAACAGGCAATGAAACCGTCACACGCTGTCCGAATGTTGCTCTGTGGTATTTTGGCCCATTCCCGGTGAAGCACTTGCTTGATGTGATCGACAATTTGGTATTTTTTAGTGCCAACCTTGCTTTCCAAAATACTCCAGACACAATAGTCCAAAGTATTGGTATCCGGAGATTTTGGTGGCCAATGTGCTGTGAAAATGAAGTGAGGATCCTCAGTGCGATGGTGCAGTCCTGTTGGAATGCCAAAATGCGTGCTTAAGGCTTTAATACACCCTCCAGAATATTTTCGCGATAATATTCAGCATTTATTCTGATGCTACGGTCGATTAATACGAGCGAGCATCGGCTGTTATGACAGCCCATACCATCACCATGGTGGCCAACCGAAGGTGCACATTTTCAGCTGACCTCTTTGGCAAGTAAACACGATCATTTTGTTTGTTTACAAACTGCTGGACAACGAATGTTTTCTCATCGGAGAAAACCAAATTCGGCAGTTTACCACTTTCGGCCAAGCGAAACAACTCTTTAGCTCTTTTGAATCGATTTTCTTTCTGTTGCGGTGTAATTTCTTGCACTTTTTGGAAATTAAAAATTTTCAATATTTGCTGAATGGAATATTGCGATATGCTCAGGTCACGAGCCATTTTCGGCCACTACGACGCGGGTTTCGATCAAGACGCTTCTTTACTTTTCGAATCATTTCTGTTGATGTTTTCGTTTTCTTCCGTCCACCTTCTTGACGTCGCGCTACGCCGCCAGTATCACGGTACGGAGCAATGGTACGAGACACAAAAGATTTATTCACATTTTAATGCTGGAGTGCTCTAATGATACCCACTTGTGGTTTTCCAGCGAAATATAAAGAAATCACACCATCTCGCTTGAATTCCATCACAAATAACTTTTTTTCTTGAAAATTCTCACCAAACACCAAAAATGCTTTTGTACGCTTGTAAACAATATAGTGAGCTGTCACTGGAATAATTTTAACAGCTGTCGGACGAGTGGCTTAGAAATGACAGCAGTCTGAAGGTGGTTGAATTTTTTTCGTCTTTCCTGTATATATCTTCATCCGGTTTATCTTTTCTGTGCACCAAATATGTAATATAAGCCCCAATAGTATGGGATCTGCCACGTTCCCACAAGTTGTGCCTAGAAGGAGGTAGGCTAAATTTAGTGAAAATCGGTTCAGATATAGCCATAGCTTCCATATATATATTGTTCAACCCATTTTTTACTTTTGCCCTTACACCCCGGAACATCCATAACAACGATATTTAGAAAAAAATATATTAGATACACCACAAACATAAATTTACAAATTTTTTCGAGATCTGTTCAAATTTAGATATAGCTTCCCTACATATTTTTAGCTGATTTTAAGTTTTTGTGCACCAAATGGTTAGTATTAGCCCACATGTGGTGGATTTTAGTATATTCATCCTAGAAACAGGTATTTTAAATTCGGTTCAGATATACATTTAGCTCTCATACATATGTGTCATACGATTTGGCGTTAAGTCACCCACATTCGTAATATGTACTTTTAAAGAATGATATATGATTCCAGATATCTCCTACAGCTCAGAAATACCTCTGTCAATTTTTTTAAAAGATCATTGTTCGCAAAATATGTATTTTAAGCCCAAATTAGATGGATTTTTGCACATTCATCCGAATTTTTCTAATTGGTTAAAATCGGTTCCCATATATTCATCTTGAAGTCATATCATGCGCTCCATAGCAATGTTATTTGGCGTGAGAGGTACAAATGCCTCCGCCAGTGTGTAGCTCTACTAAAAATGACTACTACTGGCTAGTATAATAATATGAATAATTTGTTCAGTTTGATTTTCTGTATAGTTCGGTTCGGATTTCGTCAAAGAGGCACATTTAGGTTGTATCAAATGACATATACTCCAGGCAAATACTATATAGCCCTGCGGAACATTTAAAAAATTCATCATTATGCTGTTTTAGTAGTGAACTAGATACTCGTTGACATGCACATCTGTAATGCAGGTTATCAAAAAGAATATATTGTTCGTTTATTTTCTTCTCTAGAATAAAAAATAAAGCATGTACAGAATATGTGTCCTTTGGGAGTTACATTTTAAATTTTCTCTTCCAGATTTCGTCTTCGTAAGCGTGAATAGATCTTTTTTCTTGGCAATCACGTACAATATGCACAAAGAATATGAACATACTTATACTTGTGTTAAAGGGATGTTGAACTGTTATTAATTTGAAATGTTCTCCCAACAGGTTAGTTCATTTCACTTTAATTTGTTTTCTGCAACTCTGCACAATCAGGGCTTCCTTTGCTATGAACAGTGGCCAACAATCATAAATTTGAGAATATGGGGGGGCGAAAGAACATGTGTGGGGAAATAGCATGTAAATGAGTTCAGTATTTGTCCATGTGGGCTATATTGACTACATCCTTTACTCTATGCGAGATTTGCGATAATTTTTAGAAAATGTTTAAAAATGGGTGAGTTACCAGATATAGCGGATTGAAGAATTGAATACTTTAATCCACAATATGTGGAACCTCACTCATTTCACTCTTCATCTAATACAGATAAAAACATTGGCATGGGCTCAATTACAAGAAAATGTAACATTTATATCCAATTTTATGCGAAATAATCTTGAGCCCTATGTGGGAGAGGTACCAGAAAAAATGATCCGACTTTTACCATCTTTATAACAGATCTTGTGTTGATGGACATTTTAAGATGAGCCAAGTCTGAATGGAATCGAATGTTAATTTCGCGTTTTATGAGCTTCATGGATATTCCATATTTTTACCCTTTGTGGGGAAGGTACCAGAAGAAGTGGACCGATATATCCCATCTTCAAAGCAGATCTTGTGCTAGTAAAAATAATGATATGTGTGAAATTTGAGGAGAGTCTGATTCTTATTACGAATTTATGCTCGTTTTGATTATTTAAAATGTTGGCCTTTTGTGGGGAAGGTACTAGAAGGAATGATCCGATCTCTACCATCTTTTTAAAAGATCTTGTGTTGATAGAAATATTGAGTTTTGCCAAGTTTGAATGGAATTGGATGTTAATTTCGCATTTTATGGGATATTTAAAATTTTAACCCTTTGTGGGGAGGTACCAGCAGAAGTGGAGAGATGGGTATATCCATCTCCACATCAGACCTTGGGTTGGTAAAAATATTGTGATATGCGTTTTTGAGGATAATCAGAATCTTATGTCACATTTTATTAGAGTTATAATTATTCAAAATTATGACCCTTTGTGGAGTGGACCAATATTTTCAATTTTCGTACCTAACCTAGTACTGATGCAAATATTATGATTTTCAAAGTTTAAGCAAATCGGATTATGCTTTTTCTTTCTGTGTAGTAAACTATTTTTTGAAAATTTCGTCCTTTTGTGGGGTAGGACCGATATTTTGTATCTTCAAACCAAACTTTGGGTTTATAAAAATATTGTTATGTGTGATATTTGAAGATAACCGGATTCTCAGGTCACATTTTATTAGAGTTATCATTTTTCAAAATTTTGACCCTTAGTGGAGAAGGGAATTAATAGAATGGACATTTTCGCACCTGACTTAGTACTGATGCAAATTTTGGGATTAGCTTTTGAAAATTTCGTCCTTTTGTTGGTAGGTACCGAAGTAGTGGACCGATATTGCCCATTTCCGAGCACGATCTAAGTTTGATAATAATATTACGATGTACCAAGTTTGGGCCAAATCGTATACTTCTTTCGAGAGATATCGTGCGCATCAGCCAGACAGACAGACGGACGGACATCGCTAGATTGACTTCTAATGTCCTCAAACGGATTTGTTCCAAAGATATCTAGTGTCTTAAACCGATATTTCAATGGGGCACGTATCAAATAGCCATATGGCTGAGGGTATAAAAATTCTTTATTCTTTCTTTATTTTGATGGAATACACGGAGTAAAAAATTCTTACAGCAAGAGAAGACTATATCTCAAATTAAATTTTGTGTCGTTATTAAATTGGCCTTGATTCTGAGCCCATGCACATATATAAATTTTCAAATTTTTATAAATTACTACTTACATAAAATTGTATTCCACTGTTCATTACTTTTTACATCCTTCTTGTCTGACTCTGATGGCAGCGGATGTAAGTGGGTGTCTGCATATTTTCTTCTACACGCCCACTTGTTTACATTTACATTTGATTGCGGTTTCTTAACATTGGTTGGGTTATTTGTTTGTCTGACTGTCTGTCTGTCTTTAAAAAAATCTTAAAATGGAAGATTTTTATAAGATTTCATCATCTGTGTAATTAAATTGAATGTTTTCTTCGGCCAAGTTGAACGTTGCATTAAATTTGATTGTCGGTCATAAATTGAATTTAAATGTTACAAATTTAATTTAATCAACTCATCTCTTGTTGGCCTTGTTGGGTTTTATTTTATTTATTCAAGTGATGGAGGGGTTATCAGCATAAAAATGTCAATATTGAAGTAATTTTTTATATTTTGAGAAAGTTCAATGAGATTACACCGTATAAAGTGTTTAACCCTTAAATCATAGAATATGAAATTATAATTTTAACAATCATTTCTTAAAAATTAATTATGGATTGCCTTTTGTTCCATTTATTATCAGACTGTGCATAATGAACCCATATAGTCATTTGAAGGTTACCGCAAACTGCTGCAATTATTCATTTGATTCTAGTCGACTATAAAGGGGATGTCATTATTTATAAATGCCTTAAAAGGTAATTAAATTTAATATCAATTTTCCCCTTTCCCCTTTCCTCTTTCCATTTGCAGATTTTATTGAATGGCAATACTAATTCGTATTCTTGGCACATGGCTTAAATGTAAGCAAAACGGTAAGTTATACAATTTATTATTTAACATTAAAATATGTAAATTAGTTAGAATTCAATTAAATTAATTTCGAATTTAATAAACTTTTATGTAACTATTCGCATAATCAAATTTTTATTATTGAGAAATTAAAATTAAATTACACAAGTATTACATGCAAATTAGGTAAAGTTGATTTTCAATCTTTTCTTAACCATGCAAGACTGCCGTTGTCATACGTCAGTATAAAGATGATATTATGGATTGATGAATTACTTGTTGTCCTAAAGAAATCAAAGAATAAATAATACACATTGAAATTATTGACGGAAGTCTCGTCATAGGGAGGTATAATGTATTTTTTTGAGAGGAGTTACTCTAACAACAAGGAGCCCGAATTTGGACTTTGGGATGACAACCTTCAAAATAACAAAAATCAGTTGCTACCGTTGTGTGGTAGCCCCAGTAGCTGGCAAGTGGATCTATATTGAATATTGTATGCGAGAAACTGAGATATCGACCTACAGTCGATTTGGATATTGGGTCAATAACCTCTAAGGTGTAAAAAAGTAAAAAAGCAGCTAAGTTCGTACGGGCCGAACGTTTAATAATCTCAACCATTATTTGGAGGCAATTCGAAGACGAGAACCCTCATAAGTTATAGGCTGTAGTACCGATTACGAACTTTAAAACGAAATTTGAAACAATTCCGGTGAGAAGTGTCGCTTATATCATCAAAATATGGAATAAAGTTAGGTACCCTTATATGTGGGTTATACGAAGTCGTTGACCTGCATATCTATCGTTCTCAATTCGTTCGAAAGATAGCGTGATTACAACAGACATACGGACATTGCTAAATCGACTTAGAATTTTCCACTTTGCTGGGGCTAGGACAAACGGAATGACAAAGTTAATATACCCTGAATAATATGGTGTAGGGTATGAAAGAATAGGTGATTTTAAAAATTCCGAATATCAGGTGTTACAGTTATATGGGGCTATACATGAACGTCAAACTTAACAATCAAGTATCTGTCGTTAACGAACTCCAAGCACAAAGTTTAAGATTATTCTGTTGAAAAAATTAGCTAAAATCATCAAAACACCCATATACACACTTCGCTGCAAGAATGTTACCTATATACTGGGAACACACTTTCTCCGGATACCAATCCGTTGGATTATTGTGTATGGAGTATTTTGGAGAGCAAGGTTGGCACTAAAAATACCAAAGTGTCGATCACCTCAAGCAAGTGCTTCCCCGCGAATGGACAAACTATCCCAGAGCAAGATTCGGGCAGCGTGTGACGGTTTCATTGGATGTTGGGAGGCCATAATTCGTGCCAAAGGTGAACAATTCGAACAAATCTAAACTTATTCTAAAATTTGCTGCTATTTCCGACATTCAATAATATTAAAAAATGTAAAAATTATGGCGTTTGACTTTGTTGCAGTTTTTTTATCTCACCTTGTATTTTTGTAAAAATTCTAAAATTGTTAGAATAAAATCTACAATTTTTGGCGTAAGAGCATATAAAGTGAAAGACTTTTATAAAATCACGAACCACTTAATAGCCAAATTTGAAATCTCAACATAACGTAATGTGGCCTCATACTTGACTCCATCAGAGAGGCCGAGAGACAGATGGATTGACATGACAGAATCGACCTAGCCTATTATTTGGATCAATAACATATCATGACCGTACTTTTAGGTTAAGTTGTTTTCATCGGGCTGATACATAGTTTTTGAGGTCTCAGACAAATATATTAAGGCGTTAAAAACTAAATAACATCTCTTAAGTCCGGGTGTATATTCAATTCTGGCTTATATTTAGAAATATTTTCCTTAATTACTAATAAAACTAATATCAGTTATTAGATTTAAAAAGGGAAATGAAAGAACAAGCAGCCATGTAGCTTGTTTTTTTCCATTTAAGTGGTCGTAAGTACCTATTGTCGCATTGATATCTGTGTGTCTGGGTTATGGCCTTTAATATTATCGTATAAGATAGCGCACAATACACATACTGTATTTTATATCAGCTGAAAATTAATAATTTTCTAATATTGTTAGATTTTCCCAGCGCCTGACCTGCACTCAAAAGTATGTACAAAGTTTATTATTTTTTTTCGAAATGAAACTTCCAATTAGCAACATATCAAAATAAAGTTTTATAGTTATATTTTTCTATTCTAATGAAAATTCTGAGAAACTAATGGGGTTGTCTTAGTTCTGTTCAAATACTTTTTAATTAACCTTTTTTTGTATTTCTATATAATCACAAAGTTGAAATTTCAACAACAGAATTTGGATAAAACCAAACTTTTTTTGCAGCACTATATATGAATATTTCCAACAATTTTGTATGTTGTTTTGCCATTTCTCATGAAAAGATTTCTTTCACATGCTTTGTTCAAATCCTTTCAGTTTTATTTTTAATTGAATTGACATTTACGGCATTCTGAAAGAATAACATGAAAATTGAGTTTTAGTAATAATAGTCAACATTTGGTTAAAATTTTAGAATTACAGTGCAATGTTATGTTTTCTGGGAGTATAATTACATTTTGTGGTATTAATTTCAATTACAGGGAAATTAATTTAATTGATTGTATAGCCTATAAAATATTTGATAAGATTCAAGCGATCGCAAAAACGGAGTTAGGTTAAGATTTAAACCAAAATATGGAATATAACCAAATCTTTGGTGATTTAACTTCCATAAATTGACATTATCATAGATTATGAAAATAAAAAAGTAAAAAAGCAGCTATATTAGGCCCGGCCAAACATTTAATGCTCTTCATAATTTTGAAGGATCTTGAATAATTTAAAAAAACAAACCCTGAAAAATACCACTTAAATAAAAACCTTTATACGGGGGCTATACTAAGACGTGGGCCTGCATACGTCGTTTTTTGTCATAGGCTGTAGTACCGATTCCGAACTTCAAATAAAAAACTTAAAACAATTCCTTGAAATGTCACGAATATCATCGCATTTGAAACAATTCCGGTGAATAATGTTGCTAATATTATGAAAATACAGAATGTATGTGGACTATACGAAGACGTGGACCTACATAGACAATTTTCCGTCATGGGTTGTAGTACTCATTACGAGCTTCAAACATTAAATACAAAATTTAAAACAATTCCTGTCAAAAATGTCGCTAAAATTAACAAAGTCCCGAATATCGGAGGGTACATATATATAGCTATAGTGCCATAGTTGTGGACCTATATAGACAATTCTCTTACAGGGATAAAGTACTCAGAAGGAACTCCTTGTGTGGATTTTCAGACAATTCCATAGAAAAAGGGGCTAAAGTCATCAGAGTACCAAATATCTGAAGGTACCGTTATATAACGGATAGACGATATGGTGGACCTATAAAGGTTGAGATAAAAAAAACTGTAACAAAGTTAAACGCCATCATTTTTAATTTTTTTAAATTTTAATGAACGAAAGCATAAAATGTCGGAAATAGCATAAAATCTTAGAATAAATTTAGATTTTTTCGAATTGGTCACCTTTGGCATGGAATCACGTCCAATGAAACCGTCACACTCTGCCCGAATGTTGTCCTGTGGTATTTTGGCTCATTCCCGGCAATCTTGCTTGAGGTGATCGCCACTTTAGTATTTTCTAGTGCCAACCTTGCTTTCCAAAATACTCCAGACACAATAGTCCATCGTATTAGTATCCGGAGATTTTGGTGGCCTTTGTGCGCTGGAAATGAAGCGAGGAACCTCATTTTGTAAGTATTCTTGGGTGGCGCGTGCTGAGTGCGATAATATTCGGCATTTTTTCTGATGTCACGGTTGATTAATACGAGCGGAGAGAGACCATCGACTGTTATGGCGGCCCACACCATCACCATGGCCGGCGCCTGAGTTCTGGTGGCCAACCAAAGTGCGCATTTTCAGCTGACCTCTTTGGCAAGTAAACACGATCATTTTGTTTGTTTACAAACTGCTGGACAACGAATGTTTTCTCATCGGAGAAAACCAAATTCGGCAGTTCACCACTTTCGGCCAAGGGGAGCAACTCTTTTGAGTCTATTTTCTTTCTGTTGCGAAAGTTCTTGTTGAAAGTTCTTGCACTTTTTGGAATTTTAACGGCTTTACCCCGAGCTCATTTTTCAATATTTGCCGAATGGAATATTGCGATATGTTCAACTTACTAGCAATTTTTCGACCACTGCGACGTGGGTTTCGATCAAGTCGCTTTTTTACTTTTCGAACTATTTCTACTAATGTTGCAGGTTTCTTCCGCCCAATTGCCATGACGTCGGGCTACGCTACCAATATCACGGTAACGACAGATGGTACGAGACTCAAAAGATTTATTCACATTTAAATGCTGAAGTGCTCTAACGGTGGAAGACCACTTGTGGTCTTCCAATCAAATATAAAGAAATCACACTATCACGCTTGAATTCCATCACAAATAACTTTTATCTGGAAAATTCTCTACAAAATGCTTTTCTATGCTTGTAAACAATATAATGAGCTACAACTGGAATAATTTTAACAGCTGACGGACGAGTGGATTTGAAATGACAGCAGTCTGAAGTTGGCTGCAGTTTTTTCATCTCACCCTGTAATTTAAAGATATATTTTTTTAAAGTGTGTAACACCATCTGACTTCATAAAATCTTACCTTATAATTATATCTTAAGCAAGAGTGTTTATTTATATTCCTTTTTTATTGCGTCTTAAAAACGGTAGATAACTGCGTATTTCCTAGGCAAATATATATATTAATGAGGTTTTTCTTACGCATCATTTAAGTTAAATAATATTTGTCAATTAATCTACTTCAAAGCAATTTCGAAACACCAGTAATACAATATTTCCTCAAAGAGAGAGAGTATCACATATTAGAGTGCGAACATTTACATATTTAGCGAACTGTTAAATTCCCCAAACACATTGAGGCCCATAATCCCCGCACAAACACACACCACC